>NC_067143.1:3520357-3597556 GCF_903995435.1 Acomys russatus | reverse complement strand
CGCAGCCGCAAAGCCTCCACCTAAATCTGTCCTGCCTGCAAGATGTGCTGGGGTAAAGGTGGTGCAACTTTGAGACTCACGCCATGAAAGGGAGCCCACTCCTGACACTGCCGGGAGCGCCAGGAACCAGAGGCTGGCTAGTCCAGAGACACAGGATAGAAGCAAACACAACTGGAAAAAAAAGTTCAATAAAATGGTTTCTAATGATATGTGCTCTGCCGGTGGACCAGAGCCTGGAATCAGAGAGGCTTCATCCAGTAACTGACAGGAGCAGGTGCAGAGATCCAGAGCCAACCATCAGGCAGAGCTTGGGGAATCCTGCAGAAGAGGGGAGGAAGGACTGTAGGAGCCAAAGGGGCCGGGTGTGGTGGCGCACGCCTTTAATCCCAGCACTCGGGAGGCAGAGGCAGGCGGATCGCTGTGAGTTCAAGGCCAACCTGGTCTACAAAGCGAGTCCAGGACAGGCAAGGCTACACAGAGAAACCCTGTCTCAAAAAAAAAAAAAAAAAAAAAAAAGAGCCAAAGGGGACAAGGACACCACAAGAACATGGCCTACAGAACCAACTAACTAGGGCTCACAGGGGCTTGCAGAGACTGAATCAACAAGCAGGAGCCTGTGTAGGTGTGACTCTTTTGACTGCTTGGGGGACTTTTTTCCTCCTAATGGGCTGCCTTGTGTAGTCTTACTGTAACTTGTTATACCACGTTTGATTGACATCCCGGCGAGACCTGCTGTTTTTTGTTTTTGAAGAGAAACGGAGGAGGAGTGAATTTGCGGAGAGAGGATGTGAGGGGAGGGGCTGGTAGGAGAGGAGGAAGGGGAAACTACAGTGGGGATTCGATATATGAAAGAAGATTAAATTAAAAAAAAAAAAAAAAAGCACTTGCTGCTTTTACTGATGACTTAGGTTTGGTTTCCAGCAGCCACACGGCAGCTAAATTGTAACTAGAGTTCCAAAGAATGTGACGCTCTCTTTTGGATTCCACAAGCACTGTGCACACACAGTGTCTGGACATAAGAGGAAGGCAAAACACCCATAAACATAAAATAAAAACGTACACATACACACACCCAACACACATAGTAAATGCATGTGTGCATATACATGTGTTGCACATGCTGTGGTGTGTGTGGAAGTCAAAGGACAAATTGGGGGAGTTGGCCTTGCTTTTTACCACGCATGTTCCATGAGTCAAACTCACTACTGACAGCACAGAGCAACACATGCAAATATCCCAAAAGGAATGAGACATCAAGACAAAAGAAGGAAAAAAAAAAAAAAAAAAAAACCAACCCATAAAAGACTAGGTAGTCTACCACATTTGGAAATAAGAAAATAAGGAAAAGAAGGCCCATCCTGGATCCGCAGGCCAGCTGTGCTCACCCACTGCCAACAGGTGGCTGTAGATCTCCAGCATGACCTCCTGGTACAGGCGTCTCTGGGCGGGGTCCAGGTGCTGCCACTCCTCCTGGCTGAAGTCCACAGTCACATCCTCAAAGGACACCAGTCTCTGTAACAACATACTGTAAATTAACGTTGAGAAATTGGACATGTGTTTTCAGTGATACCCCCTCCCCACCCGCCAGATTAAGCTTTCCACAAAACACCCATTTCCCATTGTATTTTGGGGCATAAATAAAAAAATAACTGGCCACATATTAAATACTGTCATCCCCTCCCCAAGAGGCTAGAAATGGATTATTTTTTATTCTCTATCAAAAATTAAACAGCATGACAGTTGCTAAGTCATTCTGTCAATAGCTGTTTCGGGTCCCTGGGATTCAACGCTGTATGAGTTTGTGCCCTCAGAGAAACTCAGACTTGCAAAATGGTAAATATAAAGATCCAAGTATGGGGCTAAAAAGAAACATTTTTAGAACTATATACAAAGCAAACAGTTGGGAAGGGCAAGTTGGGCACGTTCCTGGGAATGGCCGTCATGCTAAGCAGAGTACAGCAACTTAAAGCTGGAAGTGAGACGTTTCAGTTGGTATGTGGAGAACACCGTATTCCGGAAGAGAACTAAAATGAAGGTGGAGTGGCAGGAAAAGCCAGGGCCTCTCCAGCTGCAGAGGGCTCTGTGTGGGAGGAGACAGAAACACCCATAATGTCTGGAGACTGGTTGTCATCCATGTCACAGGGAGGTAATTTGGGGCGGGCCTGGGGACTTTTCAGTTTTGAGTCACAGACTGTCACATAAGTAATTAATTGCAGGGGAGTGAAGATCTTTGAATGTAAGAGGCTGGTCTTTCTTCCATCACTCTAAGATGTGATGGTGGGAGGATGTGCCTTCGCCAGCACTGGTGACACAAAGGCAGCCTGATGGGCAGGTACGACTGCGGCACTTTCCTCTGCGACAACTGCTGCTAAACCACACAAGAGAAGCACTGCCGGTAGGTCTACATGAGGTAGGACTTGGGGGGCGGGGGGAATGCTGCTGCCGGAATCCAGTGATGACTTTCGCATCACAGGAGAGGGATGACCAGCATGATGTGAAAGTGGCAGGACACAATAGTGCAGCATGTCACCACTGTGAAGTGTGGCAGGACGCAATAGGGCAGGCATGTCACCAATGTGAAGTGCTCTTGCAATAATAAAATAAAACTGGAGTATGATCATTCTCCAGAGCAGAGATGGCCAGTGCAAACACAATGGAGCCACAAAGCCATTGCAGCCATATTAATTACAGATGAAATCATCTTAATAGCATACTTAATTTAAACAAAATCATTATTTTAAGACACTCAGCTTCAAGCTAAGAGAAGAAGGCTCAGGTGAGTGCTCTTGCTTCCTGAAATCGGGGTTCAATTCTCAACACCCACATGACAGCTCACAATTGGTTGTTAACTCCAGTTCCAGGGTATCTGACACCTCTTCTGGCCTCTGTGGGTACTGCATGGACACGGTACACAGATATATAAGCCAAGCATCCATACACTTAAAATCATGTAATTTTAAAAAATTAGGATACTCTTCCATTTCTAAATGAGGGCCTACGTTTGAATGTTTTTTACAACATTTTTTCGTTTATTTATTTACTCACTTTACAGCCTGATCCCAGCCCCTCCCTCTTCTCCTCCCAGCCCCACCCTCCCACTCCCCCTCCCCATGTCCCCCTCTCCTTTTCAGAGAAGGGGAGTCCTCCAAGGGGTATCAACCAACCCTGGCACCTCAAGTTGCAGCAGGACTAAGCACATCCTCTCCCACTGAGGCCAGATGAGGCAGCCTAGCTATGTGTGGAGGTCTAGGTCCAGCCCATGCAGGCTCTTTGGTTGGTGGTTCAGTCTCTGTGAGGCCCATGGGCCCAGGTTAGTTGACCCTGTAGGTCTTCTTGTGGTGTGCTTGACCCCTCTAGCTCCCTCTATCCTTCCTCCCACTCCTCCACAAAACTCCCAGAACTCAGCCTATCGTTTGGATGTGGGTCTCTGTGTCTGTTTCTCTCAGCTGCTGGGTGAAGACTCTCAGAAGGCAGCTATGCTAGACTCCTGTCTGCAAGCAAAGCAGAGTATCATAAGAGTGTCAGGGGTTGGCTCTCTCCAGTGGGGTGGGTCTCAAGTCGGGCCAGTCATTGATTTACCATTCCCTCAATCTCTGCTCTTTATCCCTACACTTCTTGTGAGACAAATTTTGAGTCAAAGCTTTTATAGGTGAGTGGTGTCCCCCCCCCCCACTAGAAGTCCCTTCTGGCCACAGGACTTTGGGCTCCATATCTCCTGCTTCTAGGAGTCTCAGGGTCACCTCTATGCACTCCCTGCAGCCTCCCTATCCCAGAGATGCTCCACCAATTTCCATCTCACTCCCTGTCCTCCCCCCAACCTCCTCTCTCCTGACACCCAATCTCCACCCGCTACCCTTCCCAGCCCCTCTCCTAGTTCCCTCCCTCCGTCTACTTCAGATGTATATTATATTTCCTCTTTTGGGTGAGAATCAAACATCTTCCCATGGGCCCTCCTTGGCTTCTTTGGGTCTGTGGGATGTAGCATGGGCTATCCTGTAATTTATGGCTAATATTGCTTAAAAGTGAGTACAGACCATGGTGTCTTTCTGGGTCTGGGTTACCTCACTCTGGATAATCTTTTCTAGTTCCAGCCATTTGCCTGTGAACTGATGGGCTTCCTAAATTCTCTTTCACTGAATAACTAGTATGGAAATTCAATCTCTTATCACTTCAAAGTGTAAAACTCAGCAGGAGAGTATTTGGTAGAACACCCAACTTTAAAAAAAAAAGTTCTTATTTATTTATTGTATTTTCAATGTTCTCCCAGAATGTACACCTGCAGGCCACAAGAGGGCACCAGATCTCATTACGGATGTTGTGAGCCACCATGTGCTTGCTGGGAATTGAACTCAGGACCTTTGGAGAAGCAGCCAGTGTTCCTAACCTCTGAGCCAGCTCTCCAGGCCCCAATTGTGCATTCTGAGCATTTCCAAAATTTAACCAAGTATTTTTATTAAATCACACCTAGCTTGTTTTGTTTTTTGTTTTTAAACCACTTTCTAACTGAAATGTAGCATCCTTCCAATTATTGATGACCACAACATGTGCAGTAATGTCCACAGCAGCGGGTGACATTACCACTCTTGGAAATCAAAGGTTCTGCTTAGGTTTCACTTTAGGGTGCCCATGTGGATAAACACTGAAGATATATAAAGTCCAAGTGGAGTTGACTGCCAACACATCTCACAGTTTCCAAGACTCAACAGCCTCAAAGTACAGCTGAAGCCAAGGCACCCCTGTCATTTGGATCTTGGATCTCCAGGCGCCATCTTGGATCTTTTGCCTGGGATCAGGGGTATTTAGAGAACAAATATTTCTCTTTTGTTATATTGTTAAACCTCCATGGACAAATCTCATTAAAGCTTTTTCTCCTTTAAAAACAAAAAACAAAAACGTAAGATACTCAGCTTTTGAGGAGTCGATGTGTAGCTATGAACTGGGAGAGAAAGTCAAAGGCACACACATACGGTCAAGAAAATGCTAGGGTGCTGTTACCTTGGCATGGAACATTCCCTTGAGGAGGTGGGGAGAGAGTCAAGAGGCCACTCCTCCACGCTCTACCATGTATAAGCTGGACACACAGCTGAGGAGACACAGGTGCCTGAGCCCCCCGGCCCTGAAGTTTGCACTTCACAAACGTTACCATAATAAATAGACACACAATTTCCTCTGGCTCACCCAGCGAGACTTGGATGCACCCTACCTCTCTGTCCCGCCAGTCCTCTGGATTGAACAGAACCAGCACCCCTGGGAACCAGAGGTGGGCAGACAAACCTAAAGTAAGAAGCAGCCCGATGGACCTGCCAGTGAGGATTCCCCAGGAGAGGCTGGGATTGCAGCCCTCTGCCTGTCACGCTGAGCTGAGAATCAAGGTTGCCTTGGGAACAGGAAGCCATCTTCTGCTTCCAGTCGCTACAACCTAGCTATGAAAAGTTGAACCTGGGGCATCTCCTCACCTCACACGATCCATCCTGTTCTGCTGCTGCCAGCCTCTGGGCATCTGGTGGAAACTCATGTCGGTAGGCATGTCCTCTATGGCTTCTACTCTCAGTCTGCTGCTAATTTTCTCAGGACTCTGAAGGTAGGTGAGCATGTGGAGGGTCCCATTAGAGTTGCGGGGCAGAGGCCAGCTTGGCTATGTTGAGAAAATGGGCAGTGTGGATGACTCAGCATCACCGGGAGGCCTGCAAAGACAGCAGAAAGCCCTGGGAAGTCACTGACCATACTGTCACTCACCCAACATGCATTTGCCCATGAGGAGCTAAAGGTTCTACCTGAAGGTCATCATATAGACACCGAGGAGCAGACAAAGCCCAGAAATGTCCAACTCTTCCTCCCACCTCTTAACTGACGGCAGGAAGGTATTGCGTAAGGTGACACAAAGCAAGGATGAGGTGGTGGTCAGTGCACTGAGAATTTGATGCAGGATGAGGCCCGTCAGTCCTAAGCACCTGGCTGGCAAGTTGCAAACATGACTAAAATATCAGCAAGCTATGAGTTTATTTTCTAACCAGTCTTTTCAGCTGTATGTCAGAGGCATGGCCATACCTGGTGTCTTAAGAGGAGGCACACGAGGCTGTGATGTCCCCTGATATGACCTCAGGCCACCGAATGGAAGAGAAAGGGAGCAGTAGCTAGCTGACTTACACAAAGTGACACACTGCCCCAGGGCAAGAGTTTCTTGCTTCTAGACACTGTTCAAATGTACGGATGCACCGCACAGCCTGCTCTCTTGTGACACATTCCTGTAGTTCACGACCACAATTTCCTCCTTATCAAAAAAGTACTCAGGCATACACAAAGACCAAGACCTCTGTTCTGAAAGTCTACCCTTTCCTCCTTTTATTCTGTTCATTTTATTCAGGTATTCTGTAGCACAGGCTGACAGAGAGCTCAGTTGTATACTCCAGGGTGGCCTTGAGGTCATAGTGACGCTGTCCCATCAGCCTAGCAACCGTAGGGATTACAGGTGTGAACATTCCTCCCACTGACAATGTATGTCTTCTGTGTCTGTGAGTCACCTAGCTATACTGGACATGGTCGCTCAGACCAATGACTTTCAGTGACCTCTACAGACTGGACACAGGCCTCCAGGTTACAGACTGCCGCCTCCCAGTCACTGGCATGCCCAGGACCCTGAAATCATGGCTCTTTTGACAGTCAATAAATTTTCCCTGGAGTGTTATTTATTGATTTCCACACAACCCCAAATAACTCCTAACACAAGCATCTAAACAGCAGATCCCAGCATGGAGGCAGCACTGATGTTGCTTTCTTCTTCTTCTTCTTTTCTTTTTCTTTCTTTTTTTTTTTTGAGGGAGGGTCTCATGTAGACCTGGCTGGGCTTAAACTCATTACATAACGCAAACTGGTTTTTGATATCCTGATCACCCTGCCTCATCCCCCAGTGCAGGGAATATATGTGTGTTCCACCACAGCTGGCTTAGAAGCAGCATTAAAACAAACTTTTAGAGGCTAATTTTTTTGTCAGCCAGTCTGAGTGGCTGGCTACACAAAAACACGCCTCTCACCTCAAAGGGAATAGGAACAGTTTATTCTAGAACCAAGTGTTACCACAGTCTGGAAGCAGATACAGGTTATCCAACTACCATGCTCCAATGAGGGAGGGCTTGGGGAAAAGACTGGACACTGTCTTCTGAGTTCCATGTTCACGTGTCCACATGCACGTACCCATAGCCAAATAAACCCGCACGTAACCCACAGATGCCAAAGCAATAACAACAAAAAGCGAACCCTGGTGGGACCGTTAGGTAGGCAGGTTACAACAAGCTGAGGGAATCTCTGCCACAGGCCTCGCACACTCTCCAGTGGCATTCTTAGCCCTTCAGCCATTGGACACCAGTGGGCTGTTTAGGTAAATCACATAGATGGATACTGAATAACTAACTGCTGAGGGGACAGAGGACAGCGAAAGACAGACCTCATACCTGTGACATACAAACGCGACAAACACCCAGCACTTATCCGGTTCATCAGCCTTGAGTAACCTTTAACATAGGCATAGCTTTTGGTTTCTGGAAACTTCACTTGCAGACCTATAATCCCAGTACCCCAGAGGCAGGGGCTGGGAGGGTCAGGGGCAAGAGGGAGTGTTCACAGGCACACCTGAGGTCAGACTGGCCTACAAACTAACTTTTGTGCTAGCCAGGGGTACATAGGAATACCCTGTCAAAAGGAAGGAATAAAGGAAGGGAGGGATGAAAAGAGACGGGCTGGAGAAATGGCTCAGTGGTTAAGAGCAATTGCCATTCTTGCAGATGGCTCAGCTTCTGCGTCTATATCTGGCTCACAACTTCTGTAACTCCAGAAGATCAGATCTCCTCTTCTGGCCTCTCTGGGCACCAGGCACACACTTGTACCTATATACAAGCAGTCAAACACTCATATACATAAAGTACATTTTTTTAAAAAAATCACACCCCCCCCCACACACAGAGACAGACAGAGAGAGAGGGGGGGGGGAGAGACTGCTTTTACTAAGATGCATCATGTCTGCTCCCTTCCCTTTGGCTCTGACTTCTTTTTTTTTTTGGTTTTTCGAGACAGGGTTTCTCTGTGTAGCCTTGGCCATCCTGGACTCACTTTGTAGACCAGGCTGGCCTCGAACTCACAGCGATCCACCTGCCTCTGCCTCCCGAGTGCTGGGATTAAAGGCGTGCCCCACCACGCCCGGCTCTTGCCTCTGACTTCTATTCTGCTCCAGTTCCTAACTTATTTCATCCTCAGCCTAGCCTCCAAGTTGCAGTCATCCTCCAGCCTCAGCCTCCAGAGTGCTAAGGTTACAAGTCAGTCATGTATCACCACTCCACCTTTAATATATAATGCTTGATTTCTAAACCTAAACCTCAAATCTGCAGACCAGAGACAGACATGGGGCCACTTTGACTCATCTGCTTAATGTAACCAATGTCTGGAGTTTCATCCTCTGCTTTTCTTTCTTCCCTTAAAAAAAAAAATTAAGAGGTGGGGGTTAGTTGGAGAAAGTAGCTCATTGGGAGTTACAGAAAAAAAATTTTTTTACATGCCTGTAATCCCAACACTTAGGAGAGGCAGAGGCAGGAGGATCTCTGTGAGTTTGAGGCCAGACTAGTCCCAGAAGGCCAAGGCTAGGCAGAGAACCCTGTCTAGAAAAACCAAAAACCAACCAAAGAAATAATTTAAAGCTTGTGTGCATGAGTGCATTGCCTGTCTGTGTGTCTATACACCACAAGCTTGCAGTGCCTGGAAGCCAGAAGGAAGCAGTTAACAGTTCTAGACAGTTCAAAGGCACCATGTGAGAGTGGGTGCTGGGAACTCAGTTCCCTCACCGGCTTTTCATCCTCACTGGTCTCTACGATAGGCATACTGATGAGGCTGGCCCTCGCCTGTTTGGGTGGAGAAACCCAGGCTTCTGCTGTAAAACCTCTTTCCAGGACCGTTCTGCTTAACTGTCAATCACTGATCCTTAACCATATCCACAGGTCCCAAGCACAGGCCAAACCTCTGGTAGGTCTCGCATCTACAAAGGACACCGATAGTGATGCAAACTGGCAATTGTAATTGAATTAGGATTGGTTTTTGTTGTTGTTTTGTTTTGAGTCCTTTTTCTGTTTTCAGCTCCAGCTCCACAAAAGAAATATAATAGAGGGACCGGAAATGACCCGAACATCTGGTCTCTGGGCCAGCACCAAGGCTTATGTCTCAGCTCGGGTGACGGAGCGTGCCACATTAAATATACCTAAATATATCTCCTGCCTTTCATTCAGTTCCTTCTACTGCTAATACTGCTTAGGCTGACATTGATGGAGGACACTCTGTCCCCAATTTGGGCTAAAACGTAAGTAAATTCATTTTCCCATTTTCTCTTAATCTTTGGAGTTTTTCTCCCCTCGCAGGCCAGGGTTTGATCATCAGCCAGGGCTCCAGTTCCCAGCTACTCAAACACTACCGCACGAACGAGAAGGCAGGCAGCGCGGTCTCCCTCGCAAGCGCCCTACACTGGCCCCGGTGCTCGCCTGACTCCTAAGCCAGTCGCTGGCGCTGGCGGAGCGGGTCACAAGGCACCTCAAGGTCTTGACCCAGGAGTTCCGGGAGCCTGCAGCGCCCACTCCCTCAGTCCTGGCCCCAGGGTCCTCGCATGACAGTCTTCACGGACGATGGTGTGAAATCCCACAGGAGAGCACACTGCGGAGTGACACAACACAGACGCGGAAGACCCGCAAGAACAGAGTGAAAACGAACCGATCGATCTCCACTTTATTCACGGCATCCTCCTGCAGCCGCCTCGGCCATCGCTCAGCACAAACCAGCGCTCAGCAAGCACAGCGGCCGCCCTGCTCCGCACTCACTCACCTCAGAGCGCCGCAGACAGCTCTGCACACGGCACGCCGGGGCCCCGCGACTTCCGCCCACAGACACCCACAATTCCAAGGGTTCAGATTCCAAACACCCACGCTGTCCTGGCAACGATAGCCGAAGCGAACTACCTTACGATCTGAGCGGATGTGACCACTCTAGGCCACTTCCGATTTGAATAAGGGTTCCCTCAACCCATTACCACCACATCCCCCTGCGTGGATGCCGCGCATGCGCACCACTGCTAGCAGAGGTAAATCTTGCCAATACTTACTATGGCTCATCTGGTGGTTTCTGTTTTTTTTTTTTTTTCATAAAGTGCCATGGCCGCACTCACACGCCAAAGACACACAGGGCATCATTAAAGTGCATCAGTTCCGTACAGCCAGTCAAGGCCTGTGGTACGTGATGTCAGTTTATATGTGCATCTATTATTTATTTATTATTTATCCTTTATTTATGTATTTATTATTATGTGTATCTATTTCTTAGAGACTGTGATGTTACATCTTCCTAAAAGTACCTTTTCTCTATATTTGATTCACTTTTTATGCATTTTTGCCTGCATGTTGAGTTTATAGCAAACAGGGCACCTGCAAGAGCAACAATGCTCTTAACCCATCTCTCCTTTTCTTCACCTTGTCTCTTTGTTTTCACCAGAACTTAAAAGTGCTCCTATTTTTTGAGAGGGTCTCCCTATGTTGGCCTGACTGGCTCGGAACTGGCCATGTCCATCATCCTGGCCTTGAACTCTCAGACACCCCATGTCCTCTGTCTCCTGAGTTAAAGGTGTGTGCTACCACACTGGCCTGTTCGGATTTTTCAGATTGAAAACTATTTGGGATTATTGGGAAACAGGAAGTGGAGCCGTATAGAGCGTTAAAGGTGAGGATCTGAGATGAGCCATCATGGACTTCACACAGGGGCACCTCGTGCTTCTCAGAGTACAAAAACCTGCTCTTAGAAGTAAACTGCCCCGCTCCCAAGTGCATAATAGAAACAGTGTAGAACCAGGTGTGGACAATCGGAAGTGGAGAGACCAGTCAAATGGTGACATCACCTACCTAGTGCTGTAGCGAATACCTCAGTAGACCTGATGTAGAGGATGAAAGTAACGCCAAAGACTGTGTGAGTTATTCCCAGGCTAAACACATCCTAACCCTGCCTCGTCTAGAACAATGTGTGGGTTCTCAGTGTATGGGTTGTCAGCCCCTTTGACAAACCTGTATCTCCAATACTACTTACATCACAATTCATAACTAGCGCTTGCCTCATGGAGGTGATGAGCCACTAAGGAGAGCCAGAGCTCACGCTGCACTTACATAAAATCAGAAGCTGCTATCTGTATGTGAGCGAGATCCATAGCATCCCATTGTTTTATGCCACAGTTTCATCACCTATCCATGCCTACTGATGGATACCTAGGCGGATTCCATTTCTTTGCTATTGTGTAGAGAGCAGTAGTAAAACATGGGTGTGTGAATATCTTTGTAGTGTGATACAGGTTCCCAGGTGTGTATCTAGGAGTAGTCAGCTGGGTCACCGGGTAGGTCTAGTTTTCATAAATCTAGAAAGCACTTCTGAAAGCTGCATAGTGCAATCTGGTCTCAAAAATGTAACAAATCAAACAAGCCAAACACAACAAAAGCCCAGGCCCGCAACACTATGTTTGCAACACTCTACATTCCCTCCACTGGTCAACAAAGGCGACAGCCATTCTGCTTAAACACTTTAAAAGCATTTGACTGCATGTCTCGCTCAGTCCCTTATCCCAGGTCTTTATTGGCATGGGGTTTTTGTTTATTTTATTTTTATTTTTAATTAATTTATTTATTTTTTACAGTCTAGGTCTTTTTAAACATTAAGCCATGATTCATAGGGACCAGAGCAGCTCAGGCACTTTCTCTTAGTTATCACAAAGTGTGTTTCTTTGGGCGGAGCAGACTGCTGCTTTAGTTTAACCCAGTTACTCTTCTCTTTGCCTCCCCTCAATTCTAATTACTTTCCTTCATTCTTTCCAAATCTTTTTGTTACTGTTTTTTGTTTTTGTTTTTTGTTTTTTTTTTTTTTAAAGATAGAATCTCTCTAGCCCTGGTTGAACTGGCATTCATTATGTAGAGCAGGCTGGCCTTGAACTCACAAAGTTCTGTGTACATCTGCCTCTGGAGTGCTGGGATCAAAGGCACACACCACCACAACTGGCTCTGGATAATGGTATTTCAGCCTCATGGAATAGCATGCTGCCAATGAAGATATGTAGAAAAACAATACACACAGATATGCAGCTTGGCTTTTATAAAGCAAAAGGAAAGATTCTACACAGGGATATGGTTATGAGAATAGTAATGCATATGTCACATATTGACAAGTGTGTTCTGGGAAGAGGCAGATAGTGAATATCAGCAGCTGGGAGACCCCATGGTGTCTCCCACAACTACTCAGGTGTGCTACTGGAGCAATAAAGCATCCCCAGAATATATACAAATGAACACAGCCATACTGAATAAAACTTTATTTAAAAATCCAAGCAGGCATGGTAGTGTTTGCCTTTAGTCCCAGCACTTTGGAGACATCAGCATATGGGTTTTGTGAGTTCAAGACAAGCCTGGTGATCTCCAAGCCAGCCAAGGCTACATAATGAGACTCTGTCTCAAGAAATAAAAATAAATTAAAAAAAAAAATCCCTAAGTGGACATGAGCTGGCTCAGTGGTTAATGGCATATGTTATCAGGTCTACCTGAGTTCAATTCCTGGGACCTAAATGGAACGCTGTTAACAAAGAGCCAACTCTCACAAATTGTTCTCTGACTTTCACATATGTGCCGCGGCATTCATGCATGTACACACACATACACACACACACACACACACACACACACACACACGCCTCCCAAGTGCTGGGATTAAAGGTGTGCACCTGAGCTGGGCGGTGGTGGCTCACGCCTTTAATCCCAGCACTCAGGAGGCAGAGGCAGGCGGATCGCTGTGAGTTCAGGGCCAGCCTGGTCTACAAAGTTAGTCCAGGACAGCCAAGGGTACACAGAGAAACCCTGTCTCGAAAAACAAAAAACAAAACAAACAAACAAACAAACAAACAAAGGTGTACGCCACCACTCCTGGCCTGCCATTTTCTATAGAGAAACTTTTCTCAGCCCGTTGCTTTACGGTTTCTTCCTAGGATGAAGTCCGTAATCATACTGCAAATGTCTCTCACAGATGATGTGCTTACGAACAAGCAGTGTATTTCTAGATCTTTTAAAGTACAGAAGCTGTAAGTTCTCTTCAAGTAATTTAAGGATTAAACTTCAGTTAGGAATATGCTTACAGACTATGAAATGATTTCTTGGAAACGTGTTTCACACAAAAACCAAGCCTAAGAGAACTGCGTCTGTTCTATTAGTGCTTGGCATTTATTTTAATCGGCCATGCTGTTGTAGGCCTTTCGACATTCAGAACCCAAGAGGGTCTTTGCCCAGTATGAAGCCAGTGCTGCACATCCAGCTAGGACGCATGGCTGGATGCATGACCTCCCACCCTGCCTGCATTTCCATGCGGATATGCCGAGGGGCCTTAATCAGTGGGATGGATTATGGAGCAGCTTCCTACAGTATCCCTACGGCTTCTTGCAAGCGTGAGTTCGCTGATGGCATTTCAACACGGATTTCTGGAGGAATGCCTTCCCACATTTTTGACAGACAAAAGATCTCCCCCTAGTGTGAGTGATCTGATGTCTAGGCAGAGATGACTTATTGTAGAAGCCCTTCCCACACTCCGGGCACACGTAGGGCTTCTCGCCCGTGTGAATTTGCTGATGGGACGTCAGGGCTGACTTCTGGATGAAGGTCTTTCCACATTTCTGACAGACAAAAGGTCTCTCCTTAGTGTGAGTTACCTGATGTCGATGCAAAGATGACCTACCGAAGAAGCCCTTGCCACACTCAGGGCACACGTAGGGCTTCTCGCCCGTGTGGATTCGCTGATGATCTCGGAGTTGGCCCTTGGAAGCCAAGGCTTTCCCACACTCGCTGCATTTGTAAGGCTTTTCCCCAGTGTGGATCCTCCGATGTGTCTGAAGTACTGACTTCTGGCTGAAGGCTTTCCCACACTCGCTACATACATGGTGTTTTTCTCCAGTGTGAATTTTGGTGTGCAGATTGAGGGATGATCTCCGGCTGAAAGCCTTCCCGCACTCAGCGCAGGCGTAAGGTGTCTCCCCAGTGTGGATTCGGAGATGCTCCTTCAGCTGGGAGGAGTTACTGAAGGACTTCCCACAGTGGTTGCACTTGTAAGGTCTCTCCCCGGTGTGAATTCGATGATGGACCGTCAGTTGGGATGTGTGACTGAACGCTTTCCCACAGTAGCGGCATTTATAGGGCTTCTCTCCTGTGTGAGTCTGCTGATGAGATGTCAGCTGTGACCTCTGAAAGAAGGCCTTGCCACACTTCTGGCAGACAAAAGGTTTCTCTTTAGTGTGAGTTATCTGATGTCTCAGGAAACCTGACCTACCATGGAAACTTTTGCCACACTCAGAGCACACATATGGTTTCTCTCCCGTGTGAATTCGCTCATGCTCTTCAAGCTGGTACTTAGAAGCCAAGGCTTTTCCACAGACGCCGCACTTGTGAGGCTTCTCCACCTTGTGAGTTCGCCGATGCACATTCAGTGTGAATGAGTAGGTAAAACATTTGCCACAGTCCCGGCACTTGTAAGGCTTCTCCCCTGTGTGGACGCGATGGTGCATCTTCAGTTGGGATGCATAAGCAAATGACTTCCCACAGTGATTGCATTGATGAGAATTCTTCCCCAGGTGAAGTCTCCGGTGCACGCTGAGTTCGGACTTCTGGTTGAAAGCTCTCCCACACTCACTGCACACGTGGTGTATTTGTCTAACGTGGATTTTCTGGTGAACGGTGAGGCTCGCCTTTCGCTTGAAGGCTTTCCCACAGTCTCCACATTCATAAGGTTTCCCCTTCATGTGGATCTGATAATGCACTTTCAGTCGGGAGGTGCAGCTAAATAATTTCCCACAAACAGTACACTGGTAAGGCTTCTCCCCAGTGTGAATCGTCTCGTGCGTGCTAAGGATCGACTTCTGCTTGAAGGCTTTCCCACACACAGGACACACGTAAGGCCTCTCGCCTGTGTGTATTCGATAATGCACCTTCAGTTGGGAGGTGTTATTGAATGATTTTCCACAGTCACGACACTCATAGGGCTTCTCTCCGGTGTGAATCCGATGATGGACCTGCAGGTTGGATGTGCGGCTGAAGGATTTCCCACAGTCAGGACACTCATACGATTTCTCCGTGTGAGTCTCTTGGTGGGAGGTCAACTCCGACTTCTGGAGGAAGGCCTTCCCACACTTGTGACAGACGAACGGTCTTTCTCCAGCGCAACTTGCCTGATGTTTACAGGAAGCAGACACGTCACAGAAGACCTTTCCAGAACCAGGGCATCCATCTGCTCTCTCTTCTTGCTGTGTGAGAGCTTGTTTATGGATGGGAACTTTTCTGCACTGGTTACCTTTGCAGGAATGCTGTCCATCACGAGGAACTGCACAGCTAGCTCTAAAAGAGTCTTGTGTGAAGAGCTGAGCAGTTGCAACAGCGTCCTTAAGCTGTTTTGTGACACAGCTTTGATCTTCCTCATCATCTGCTTCAAGGGGATGCTTCAAACATTTCACAGGTGTCTTTGGAGCTGTCTCTTGTGCAGAAGGAAGCTTGGACACCAAAAGAGTGTTTCTCCCAGGCTCTTTATGCTCACGTTCTCTGTCTGGGCTCTGTGTTTTCTTGTTGAGGAAAGCACCAGGACTCCGGGGTGGGATCTGGTTTTGCTGACCTCTTTTTGTAGGGTCAGGAACTTGCCACAGTTCTTCTAAAATAGAGCGCCACAAACCATGTCTTGTGATTGCACTTGTCTTACTAGTTTGAAATGCTGCATTCTCAGTAGCTTTCTGCTGAGGGGTATAAAATTTTGATTCCGCTTCTGGGAGAAGAAAAGAGATGAAAGAATATAAATAATGAGCCAGATGGGTGAGGAATCACATAGAGTTAACAAACAGCACAAAAGCATCTGTGAGGTACTTATAACCGTGAGTGGAACATTCCTACACCCCTTATGATATGCCAAACATTAGCTATAGAGCACTTCCTGCCAGGCAACTTTTCTTTATGATAAAACCCAACTCATTTCTATCCCCCAGACCACCTTATGAAACAATTATAGCTACTCTCCCTGTTTTACAGAAGAATATTTAGGTCAGTTGTGGAACCCTGCTGCATAAGGTTGAAGTCTGACTTTTCCAGATGCCCATTTGTGCTTGGTCTAAGTTGGTGGATTCCACTTTCTCAGTGGGGTTCTCACTCCCCCTGATCTGGTAACTCATGAGCGTGTAAAGAGTGTCACATAGGCCTCAAGGAAAATTACAGGCCCAACTCTTTCCTGATAAGTAACGTGTTCACACACAGAGAATTCCTGGAAGTATTGCACCCTATGCTGAACAGATCCTTGCCTCCAGCAAATGACCTTTAATTATACCTAGAAGCTATCTCCTCACACGTAGGATAATTAAGTAATGTTTTCTCCTTCTTGTGATAGGACCCTGTATTACTGCATGTAAATGAGGCGCTGTAGCACTGTATGTAGATTAAGTATCCTGGCACCTTTAGCCCTAGCAAATCAGACACGCTAATTCTCAAAACCCATCCCCACTGCCCAAGGTTTATAAATAAAGGCTGGCTGGTATGCTGGGAGGGAAGAAGGGGGAGTGGGGGGCGGAGGTGGGGGATGGAGAGGGGTGGGGAGGGGCTTGCCATTCCTTCACCATAATTGTCTGAGACTCCATATATTCCTGGCGGGTGGTGGGTGGATGCCCAGTGGTCAGGCAGCAATGGCAGAACTGCCTTTTGCAGCTGCTGGGGCCTGCTCCACCTCTGCTGATAGCTCGCTGCTGACAGCCAGTGAGGCACTGCCAGGCCTGTGTCTCACGGGCTCTGCCTGCCATGGGCTTTTAAACAGCTTCCTCTGCTGTGTTTAGCACAGCAGCTCAAAGAAGGAGCTGTGACACTTTGCCATCATCACGGGCTTGTGGAGCTCCCGAGTGTCCACTGTGGTCTGGTACCAGCCATCTCATTCTGAAAGAGCTAAACCATACCATTCAGTGGAAAACTCATTTTCCACATCCCCCAGGGAGGCTGAGCACCCTAATCTGCCCCTGAACAAGAAACAGAACTTTGGAACCTTTGACCTCCGGGTCCCTTCATTCTTGTCCTGAAGCAAGTAGCACCTGGACCAGCCTGATGGAGACGGGACCCAGGCCACCACATCGGACACTGAATGACAGCCAGTAATAAAGCAGCTTCAATTCACGGCGGGGAAGATTGTTTGGACAAAGGCAACATTTTTTATTTACGTAGGAGACCTAGTAGGGGAAGATGTAGGGGAAGACACTGACAAGGCTGATAAAAGGTAGCCTCAGTGGGCAGCCAAGCGTTGAAAGAGAAAAGAGAACACCAGAGCAGAGGACGTCATCATTTCCAGAGAAAAGCAAACTCATGCCTTTTGCTCATTTTTTTTCATCTAGCTAAGTACTCATATGTTCATGCCATTCACATGGATATATGATGTGAGAGACAGAAGTTTACTCAGTCTAGGGAAGCATTCTGTCCTTGAACCACAACTTAAGACCAGAAAATATTTCTTTTCTTTTCTTTTTTTTTTAACATCAATTTACACATACAGTGGGCTTTCTTTACGTTTCTGCTCTCATATTATATCTGAGCAGTTAAAAGCATTTGCTGCTTTTACAGAGGACGGGAGTTTAGTTCCCAACACCCACATCAGGCACCTGTTAACTCCAGCTCCAGAGGATCCAATATACTCTTTTGGGTTTTGTGGACCCCCCTGCCCCCCACACATGTGGTATATATTTATACAGATACACACATGTACATACAAAGAAAAATCCAAACACTGATCAAATACATCTAAGGGATACCTACAGAATATTCCCTCCAACCAAAATGGAAGTTTCTCAGAAAGAAGACCATGTGCTGCCTTTAATCCCAGCACTCAGAAGGCAGGCGGATTGCTGTGGCCAGCCTGGTCTACAAAGCGAGTCCAGGACAGCCAAGGCTACACTGTGAAACCCTGTCTCAAAAAACAAACAAACAAACCAACAAACCAAAACAAAACAAAAAACCCCTGAAACAATTCTCTGTGTCTTAAAAGTCCATAATGGAGTAAAACTAAAAACCAACACTAAGAGAAACCACAGAAACTGCACAGATACATGGACCCAGAACAGTGCATTTTGAATTAACAGTAAGTCACAAAGAAATCAGGGATGAAATTAAAACACTTCTGGAATAAAGTGAAGATGGATGCCAGCTTACCGCTAGTTTTGGATACAGCTAAGACAGCTCTAAGAGAAAACTGATATCTGACAGATTTACATTAAAGAAATCAGAGAGTGTAACTAAAGGCCTTAGAAAACGAAGAAAAAGGCAAAATCCAAAGCATTAGGCGGAGAGGAAAAAAAAAAAAAAAAAAAAAAAAGAGGCAGCCATTAATGAAATGAAAACCAACAGAACAATACACAGAAGGAAACAAATTGACAAATGAGATTGGGGCTCAAAAGATGGCTCAGCTGATAAAACCGCAGACTGCTCTTCCAGGGAATCCAGATTCAGCTCCCACATGGTAGCTCACCACTGTCTGGATCACTGCTCTTGGGGGATCAGATGCCCTCTTCTGGCATCTGTGGGCACTGCACACACATGGTGCACATATTTATGGCAGGAAAAAACACTCATATACATAAAAAAAAAAAAAAGATAAAAATAACCTCCCAGCCAAACTGACAGAGAAAGAAGACCCAAATTAATAAAATTAGAAATGAACAAGAGGACGTTACAACTGATTGCAAAGAAACACAGCAATTTACTGGGGAGTGAATAATTGGACATCCTACATTAAAAATGGAAATTTTAGAATAAATGGTTAAAATTTTAGTCATGTGTGACCTATGAATATTAAAAATCATGCTGGGTGTAGTGGTGCACGTCTTTAATCCCAGCACTTGAGAGGCAGAGGCAGGCACATCTCTGAGTTAAAGGCCAGCCTTGTCTAGAGGGTGAGTTCCAGGACAGCTAGAGCTATATGGTAAAACCATGTCTTAAAAACAAAAATAAAACAACAAAAGAAACCAACCCAAGTAAATTAAATAGAGAAGATATAAACAAAATAGACTCATAACAAGCAGAAATAAAGCATCTCCATACAAAGAAAAGCCCACGACCAGATTCACTGGGGAATCTCCCCAAATCTTTAAACAACAGGTAACATCAGTACTCCTTAAACTTCCATAAAATAGAAAGGGGAGAAACATTAAAAGACACATTGTATGGAGCCAGTATTGGTATATAATACCACAACTGGATAAGGAAGGACTCCACAACAACAACAGCAACAACAACAACAACGGAAACTACATAATAATTTCCTTGATAAAAATGGACACAAAATATCTTAAGAAAAAAAATTTCAAAGCATATTCAAGAATGTATTAATAAGCATCTTTAGCAAATTGTTCAGGGACAACCTGTTAAAAAAAAATGAAACGAGATCCACGTCAGTTTTTCTATGGCTAACTAAAATCCCACTAGATATATGTTCTATATTGTCCTAATGCATTCCTCTGTTCAGAGACAGAAAGATCTTCTAATTATAGATTAACTTATAGTCTGTCTATATGAAGAACTATAAAAGAATCAAGCTATTTCTCCAATCAAGAAATAGCTACTAGCCTTTCCAGCTTTAGCCCGACAGAACGGCTCCTGCAGAGAAGGGTGAGGAGAAGAAGAGGGGCCGTTCCGCCATCACCGAGGAGGTGACCCGAGAGTACACCATCAGCATTCACAAGCGCAGCCGTGGAGTGGGCTTCAAGAAGCGTGCTCCTCGGGCGCTCAAAGAAATTCGGAAATTTGCCATGAAGGAGACGGGGACTCCAGATGTGCGCTTAGACACCAGGCTCAACAAAGCTGTCTGGGCCAAAGGAATGAGGAACATTCCATATCGCATCCGAGTACGCTTGTCCAGAAAGCGTAATGAAGATGAGGACTCCCCCAACAAGCTCTACACATTGGTAACCTACGTGCCTGTTACCACATTCAAGAATCTACAGACGGTCAATGTGGACGAGAACTAACCTGCTGAGGGTCAAATAAAGTTAAGAACTGCCAAAAAAAAAAAAAAAAGCTACTATATTTAATGGCTACTTCTCAAATGGTATACAAATGGCCAATAAGTATTTGAAAATATGTTGATAGTTTTAGTTGTCAGAGAAATACAATTTAAAACTTCCTTCATATTCTAGCTCACCCCAGTTAGAATGGCTATTAAAAGAAACAAACAACACATGCCAACAAGGGAAGATACACCCCTGCCCACTGCCACAGGGCATGTAAACTAGGATAGCGAGGGTGGAAGGTCCTCAAAGAACTAAAAACAGAACTACCATACGACCGAGCCAGACTGCCCCCGTCTATATGCCTGAAGGGCTCTATAGGAACATAAGCAGACATGTTTGCACAGCCATATTTACTGCAGCACTAAGAAATGGAACCAGATGTCTCTCAACAGATGAACGCATTAAAACTATGTAGAACACATACCGAATGGCATTTCAGTTAACCATAAAGAAAAATGAAATCATGACAACTCTAGCAAAATGGGTGGAAGTGGAGATCATTATGTTAGGTGAATTAAGTGAGACTCAAAGACAAATTACCACATTTTTTCTTATATATAAACTCCACATTTTAATTCCTCCCCCCCCCCCCCCCCCCCGTGTATGTGTGTGTGCTTGCATGCACATATGTTGTGTGTAAATAGTGAAAGTAGTAAAAGGACTGTGAAAGGAGAAAGGAGCTTAAGGGAAGAAGGAAAACGAGCAGTGGAACACATGGGACATACAGGCGGAACACATGGGACATACAGGCAGAACACATGTGACATACGGGTGGAACACATGTGACATACAGGCGGAACACATATGACATAAAGGCAGAACACGTGACATACGGGTGGAACACATGTGACATACAGGCGGAACACATGTGACATACAGGCAGAAAGGAGACAGTTTGTGGCATAGGAATGGGATCAGCAGGAAGGGGCTGGAGGACATCACTGGGGAAAGGACCAGGAGAGGAAAAAGCATGACAGCTATTACAAGAAAATGACAATAAAATTAGCTTTAAAAATGTCCAATTATAACTAAAAGCTCTGTATCTCACTAATGTATCTTATCAATGTTAACACATCTGTCTGTCTGTCTGTCTGTCTGCCTGCCTGCCTATACTTCCACCATACTGAGAATTGCACTCAAGGCTCTGTACATGCCAGGCTAGCACTCTACCACTGATACAGACATCACCTGCACCCCGAGTCACGGTTAACATAAAAAAAAAAAGACCAATTTCCTCCCTAATAACACATTAATCTATCTCATCAACCATCACTAAATTTCCTTCATCTGCTCTTTGATGCCAGTTTGGCAATCCCCAGTGTGGACAAACAAGGTGTGCAAATACGAATTTTTTGTGTAGACCTTCAGGAGCATATGGTTGAATTAGTTAACGTAGGTGTTGCCATCTCCAGGATGAGGCAGCCCACTGCCCACTATTCACCTCTGAGAGGCTTGTCCTCACTCCCAGTCCTTATTTAGGAAGCACTGCAGCTGTAGGGAATGGGGGGTTGGAGCTACCCTGGTGCCTACCACTAGGGGAACGGATGAGTGACAAGGACTGATAATGGCTCTCTAGTGACATTTACCTCCAATTGGGTCACATCCACTCACCTTGACACCAACATGGCTGATGTGAGGACTTAGCCTCTCCTATCTGTGCCTCCTTTCTTTTCTTTATCCTGAAGAAGGCCCCTGGGCTAGGAATGGAGTAACCTGTTAATTGGAAGAATATTTGCTCAGTGCATATGTAGCTTTAAAGGTCATCCAATGAGCTTTGCACTGGCTCACTGGAAAAAAAAAATAAGTATTTTGAACTGGGCACAGAGTAATTAACTTGGATTATCAAGAGTAATGAATTATCAGGACAAACCATGGGGGGAAACTATGACACACTCTTGATATCCCATCATATTCTACAAGATGGAGGAACTATTTTCAATGAGGCCCATCTTGGATCCGCAGGCCAGCTGTGCTCACCCACTGCCAACAGGTGGCCGTAGATCTCCAGCATGACCTCCTGGTACAGGCGTCTCTGGGCGGGGTCCAGGCGCCGCCACTCCTCCTGGCTGAAGTCCACAGTCACATCCTCAAAGGACACCAATCTCTGTAACACAAAGCGCAACACTGTAACACAAAGGGCAACAATACAACACAAAGTTGAACAGTGTGACACAACGCACAACACTGTAACGTGAAAGCGCAACAATGTAACACGAAGTGCGACTCTGTAACACACCACAGTCCATTCTGAGTTACTCATCACTGAGGAGTAGGCCATGACACAGCAATGTGATTCTTTCCTGTGACATATCATTAGGCTTTCCATAATTTTCTATTTCATACTATATAAATAACATTGCATAAATATTTATCATATGATATTTAGTATAAATATTTCAGAAGTTAAGAAAGTTTGTAAAAAATACCCTTCCATCTCTTGTACACTCAGATTTTTCTTCCCCAAAGAAGCCAGACCAGGGGTGTCACTAATACTTGAAAAAGGAATCAGCTGCCTGATGCTTAGCGCCAACATTATTCAAGACTTCGGGGGAAGGCAGCGCAATGGAGTTGAGACTTATCATGACAGGTTGAGAACCACACGAAGGAGGAGACTGAAGACTTTGCACAAAATCAACTGGGTTGTTTCATTTTAGCTTGAGGAATTAATTTTCGTTTTCATCAATTCAGTAACTCACATGTCAAAATATCAACAGTATTCTTAGACATAAATAGTTCATCCATAAACCAGAAGACAACTCACTGACAGGCATATTGCAAGTAAAAGAAAAAGGCTTGAAATTCCCTTTAAAACAACAAGAGCAGCTAGGTGCGGTCTATGCCTTTAATCCCAGTACTCTGAAAACAGAGGCAGGTGGATCTCTCTACAAGTTTAAGCTAGACTGGTCTACATAGTGAGTTCCATCCAGAGAGGATACATGCTGAGAGCCTGTCTCAAGCAGGCAAACAAACAAAACAATAACAATTACTAGACAGGGCCAGGTGGTGGTGGCACATGCCTTTAACCTCAGTACTTGGGCGGCAGAGGTAGGTGGATCGCTGTGAGTTCGAGGCCAGCCTGGTCTGCAAAGTAAGTCCAGGATTATCCAAGGCTATACAGAGAACCCTGTCTCAAACAACAACAACAACAACAACAACACAACAAACAAACAAACAAAAAACCCAATTACTAGACAGGTCAGAAGTAAAACAAATATCCTGTCAGAAAAAAAAAAATCCAAAAACTTAAAAATAGAGACTCAGGGTGGAGGAGGTGGCTCAGCAGGTAAAAATGCTTGCTGCCCTGCCTGATGCTGACTTCAGTTCCCAAGATACATATGGTGCAAAGAGAGAGAGCCTCCAGCAAGTTGTCCCCTGACTTCCTGACACCGTGCCTGAGTGTATATATAACCCCCCCAAACAAAAACAATATCTAAAAAAATAAAAATAAAAACTTAAATACAGTAGAGAATCAAATTTGAATGATAGGATTTTCAGAGGAGAGGGTGAACAGAAAATAAGCTTTGGATGTGTGCAACGTACAGGAGACTTCAGGAAGAATTAAGGGACTGATTCCCAACCTAGAAAGCTGAATCTAGTCAGAGATAATGTTGCTAAAGAAATATTTCCAGGGCATCTGTAAAACATGTGCACATATGCTGACAAATTATTTCATATGTAAGTAATAAATGGTATATTGTCAGAACATGGTCCAATAATAGAAGATCATGTGACCCAAGTTTCTTCAAAAAACATGGAATTGCTCTTGAGATATGTTTTCATGATCCTCCCAGGAATAGTGTATGGGAGTGAGTTTATTTCTGATTATTCATAACTGGGTATTGCTATTTGTTTATATGTCTCTATGGAAAAACATGTTTTTGCTGAGTGTGGCTTGCCTGCCACATAAGGCTCGCCTTTGTGATCGGACCCCTTACTCATGCGCTCCCTTTTATCCTCACTGTATAAATTATCTGATGCGTAGACTAAAGCTGGGTATTGCATGAGACCTTAGTCTACCTCATTTATTGGATCCATTCTCCCAGGTCCCACTGCCTCTAGAACACTAAACTCTATGTTAATTTTTGATAAGGCATCATCAGACACTCATGGTCTCTAAGACTTACCTACCAGGCATCCACATCAAATGTTCAAGATACTCACAAAATGACCGTGGCTATGAGATGAGACTGAGGACTCTGGGGCTGGGACACAGGCTTGAGGGCTACATCTAAATCTAAGCACCAGGAGGCAGGATGATGAAAGTCTTGGAGGTGCAGGAGCACTGGCCCCTGTGCTCAGCTGGCTGCCTCTGGATTGAGGAGCCCAAGTTCTGCCATTTCCCGTGTCTGTCCTCCAGTTTTAGAGAACTAGACAGCGGGCCTCTACCTCGCTTACCTTGCTTGACCCATCCTGTTCCTGTGGGTCCAGTCTCTGGGGCTTCTGGGACAAATTCATGTCAGCAGGTATGTTTCCTCTCTTGACCTCTTCACTGGCAGATGCAGTTTTCTCAGGAACTGGAAGCTGGGTGAGTGTCCAGAGGTTCCCAGGAGAGCAGCTGAGCAGAGAGGCAGAAAATCCCACAGCCTGGATGATGTGGCCTGACTTAGGCCTAAAGAGACAGCAGAAAGCCCCAGAGAGAGAATGACCTTGTGTTCTCAGCCAACATTTGCCCATGGGTTTCTGAGGGCCCAAGACAGTCACAGCATAGACATGGTACAACAAAGTTCAGAGAAGTCCTTCCCTGGTGTTGAACAGGGTGATGAAAATGAAAACCCAAAACCACAGTCTGGAGCTTGGGAAGAGAGTGCAGTGGGTAAGAAAGATTACTGCACCAGCACTAGGGCCTGAGATCGAATCTCCAGCAACCTAAAAAAAAAAAAAAAGGCAGGTTTGGCCACTAATGCCTGTGACTCCAGCGCTGTGTGGGACAAAGAGAGGAGGAGCTCTGGGCACACTGGCTATCAGCCTAGCTCCAGGTTCAGTGACAGAGCCAACCTCAAGGGGATAAGGCTGGGAGTGATGGAGCAGGACACTCACTAGCTAACTCTGGCCTCAGGGCATGTGCACTTACAGAGACATGTACCTACAGCCACACCCACAGGCATGTACTACATAATAACACACATACCAAAACCCAAACAACTCCCCTTCTTGAAGTAAACACCAAACACCATAGTTCGGACTAAATTTAAGGAAGGATTCACTGCAGCTCCTGTGCTTTCGAACTGTGAGATGAGGAGGTACTGACCTAGTTGTTCGCGAGTGGGGGTGCAGGTGTGTACCATGGGCGTTGAGGATTTGAAGTGATACGAAGCTCAGCTTGCCCTCAGAGCCTGCATATAAATACACATAAGCATGAGCAAGCTCTCCCAGGCTGCTCCTTTTTCTGGGTACTTTTTTTTTTCTGGTTTATTTGTTTTAGAAATTAATTTATTTATTATGTATACAGTGTTCTGCTTGCATGCACACCAGAAGAGGGCACTAGGTCTCATTATAGATGGTTGTGAGGCTACCATGTAGTTTCTAGGAATTGAACTCCACACCTTTGGAAGAGCAGGCAGTGCTCTTAACCTCTGAGCCATCTCTCCAGCCCTTTCTGAGTGTTGTTAGACCTTTCGCATGCAGGCCACCCTAACCCCAACTTTCTGAGACATGGTCCTCTCTGTGCTGCTCTAGTCTGGCCTGGAGCTTTCTATGAAGACCAGCAGGCTGGCCTCAAACTCACAGAGTTCCACTGCCTCTGCTTCCTGGACGCTAGGACTACAGGTGTGAGCCATTGTGGCCAAGCTCTTTTTTAACCGTGGTATACAGAACTCTCCAGCCATGTCGTAAGAATTAGCATAGCGATTTCTTCTTTAGACATGACAAATATGGCTACGTGCCATTCTAGAATGCACCCCAAGAGGAAGAAGCAGGGCCCAGTGCATCTCTTCCCTACTCTAAAGCACACACAGTCCCATTATCTCATGCGGCTCCCCGTGTGCTCAGCACCCAGAAACCTGTTGGGTTTTTCCTGCTTTCTGAGAGCAGAGATGTCCTGCAGTGTGGTATCGTGATGGCCACTCCTGGCTCTTTCTGCATTTCTAGATGTTTTCACATTCATCTATTCAGGCACAGACATCCTGTTCTCTTCCCTTAAATTCAGTGGTCTAGTCCACTTCCTGACTTGGAAACCCTGCACATAGCCACCAGGCCCTCAACACCAAGGCGTTTCCCCCCTGTCCACAATGTCTACCTATTCACGGTAAATAGGACACACTCATGATGTCCTGGACTTTCAGTCACCTCCAGTGAGGAGACAACAGGATTAATTTTAATAAAGATTTATTTATTTACTGCGTATACAATGTTCTGTCTGCATGTGTGCCTGGCCCGCCAGAAGAGGGCACCAGATCTCATTATGGATGGTTATGAGTCCCATATGGTTGCTAGGAATTGAACTCAGGACCTTTGAAAGAGCAAATAGTGCTCTTATCTTCGGTGCCATCTCTCCACCCAACAGGACTAATTTAACCACAGCGTTAACACGGACACGCCTAGTTCCACAAAACATTACTACTTTGACAGCCAAGAAATGTTCGCTAGAAATGGCAGTTTTACAGCTTTCCAGAGAACCTTGAATAACCTCAACAGTGAGGCCCAAAGAACTTCCCATTAGGGCACAGCATCATTCGGTGAAGTGCGAATCACTGACTCTGTGGCCATCTATATGGTCCTCCGCAGAGGCAGCATTGACCCGCCTCATCGGCAATGCACTTTATCCCTCATGTAAAGTGGACCCAGGGATTAGGATTTGCCGTTTAAAACGTTTGTTTTGCATATTCTCAAATTGAGCCCAAACACGAATAATCTCATTTTCCGTTTTTAGCTATTATTTTCTCTTCTCGTTCTTGGGTCAGAAAGCAGCAGGATCGTCCATACAAGACGCCAGCCCCAGGCTTATGGGGCTCCATCGCCACCGTCAGCAACCCTGAACTCCCGAATCCCACAAGACTACCACCCCAGCTCAACCAGGGCATCCCCCAGCAGCCGCGTCAGCTGTCACGCAGCACAAAACAGAGCTCAGCAGCGCAGCGTCCTCCCGGTCCTCCCCGCCCCCTCACCTCGCACTGCACCGGCAGAGAGCTCCGCACACAGCACTCCGGACCCTGCGCTTCCACCCATGGGCGCTCGTGTTAGAAGCTCGGTGCTGTCCGGGCAACAATAACACACCGACCTGCGCGGAGATTTAAGCGGAAATGACCGCTGTAGATCACTTCCGTTTTACTGTGAATCAAGGTTTTTAGATCCCCCACCCCACCCCCGAGGAGGATGGCGAAGCGCATGCTCGCTACCACTTGCGAAGGTACCGCTTGCATACTCCTTGAATTGTCTTGTAGGCTCTGTTCCTTTAGCTGTCGCCACACTCCCACATACAGTGATACCTAGACTACCATGATAGTGTGTTAATTCTACCACAGCCAGAAAGCTTGTGGAATGTGGTAGAGTGAAAGGGCCGAGGCTGTCTCACATTGTCAGAGGATTTATTTCCCACCTGTATGCATATATCATCTATTTCTAAGAGATTGTGATATTGCATATTATTAAAATACCATTTATTTCTTTTTTCAAGGGACTTAAAAGATTTTTCCTCTAAAGAAAACCTAGAAAACACACACACACACACACACACACACACACACACACAAAGAAAGGAAAAAAGAAGAGAAAGAAAGAACTAGGCAGGTTTGTTGGGAAATGAGAATTGAAACTACATTAAATCTTTAAAGGTGAGGATAATAAATGTGGTACTGAGCATTTAATGGTCACCAGAGGTGGGGGGGTCAGTTTGTAAATTATAAGTGTTTTTAATTGTCTATTATTTATTTATTGTACTTTGCATATGTAGAAAACAGTGTAGCTCTAGGTGGAGAAGGAAATAAAGATGAACACGGGGAGTTAGGAGTTGACAGTGAGAGCATCCAGTAAAGTCGAATGTATAAATAAATAGGCCAAATTAGAGTATTCAAATAAAATAAAAGATTGTGTGCAGTATCAAATTAAGTTTCTTGAGCTCTGTGTAGACCAGGCTGGCCTTGAACTTGCTGCGATCCTCCTGCCTCTGCCTCCCAGGGGCTGGGAGGGATATGCCATCCTGCTCGGCTTCACAGACGGTCTTGGTCATCTTTAGAATGAGCCGCAGGAGTGGTGCCCTTGTGACCAGAGTTCTGTGCCTAAAGATGCAGCTTCAGCCTTGCGGGGGGTGGGGGTGGGGCGGGGGTCCCAAAAGAGTAGGCTCAGCTGTTGTTATAAAAAACAAAATCTCAAACTGTTCGAGTTTATCAATACAGACTCAGGAGCCAGATGCTGGGGTGAAAACATGCCAGCTCAGAGAGGCAGAGAAAGCATCCAGCTGATCTTCCTACTCAGCTCATGTCCTGAAGGAAAAAGCTAAAAACCAAGAGCTCAAAGCTAAAAGCCAAAGGCCAAAAGGCGAAAAGCCCAAGGCCAAAAGCTTGCTGGCTCAGCTGACAGCCTAGGAGGAAATGCTAGCTCACCTGACAGGCCAAGAGAAAAAAACCCAAAAGTTATAAAAACCAAAAGCCAGAGCCAAAAGCTCAAAGCTAAAAGTACCCCCCCCCCCACACACACACACACAAAGCCAAAAGCCCGTTCTCTTTCTCCTCCACAGGTCTTGAATACCCTTCTACTCAAAGCCCCTTCTTTCTGTTTGCTCCCTGTCAGCTGCTTTCTTGCTCTGCTTCTTGACCTAGGGTTAGCTTTATTCAATCCTGTGTACAGAAAACTCTTGGATGAAAGGTGTGTGCTAAGGCTGAGCCACACCATAATCACCTGTTTACAATAAACAGAAAGTTCTTGGATTGAAGGTGTGTGTTAGGGCTGAACCACACAAAACAAGAAACAAGTTTTTCCAGTTTACAATCTCCAGGTTCACAATGGGATCAAATAACCTGCAACACTCAGCCAACCGTCACCGCATGTCAAAGTTATAACAAATGACATAAAAGTTAATCTTGCGCAAACATCAACTTCTGCTCATTTGTCTGCTACATCTCAGCACGTCACTGACAGCCACACCCACTCACCGCAGTCCCGGCACCACCATGCTCTTCCACAGTCACTACATCTCAGCACGTCACTGACAGCCACACCCACTCACCGCAGTCCCGGCACTACCATGCTCTTCCACAGTCACTACATCTCAGCACGTCACTGACAGCCACACCACTCACCGCAGTCCCGGCACCACCATGCTCTTCCACAGTCACTACATCTCAGCACGTCACTGACAGCCACACCCACTCACCGCAGTCCCGGCACCACCATGCTCTTCCACAGTCACTACATCTCAGCAAGTCACTGACAGCCACACCCACTCATCGCAGTCCCGGCACCACCATGCTCTTCCACAGTCATTCTCCTTATTTTTTTGCCTCTCTAGTCAGTATAAACCTGGCACAGTGCGCATCTGTCTTGCAGCCTGAGCCCAGCCAGTCCACCAGGCAGATGGAGCACCTGCCCTGTGGTGGTGACGAAACACAAGAGCCAACCAGAAGGTGCAGCTGCTTCCTCTCCCTCTTTGTGCTCCATGAGACTGAGCTGATGGGCAGCTGAGGAAGTTGCCCTGTGGATGCTGTAAAAACAATGCCATGTATCAGGAGGCGGAACCACAGATACCCTGGAGAACATCTTAGGACAGGCATGGTGGAGCACAACTGTTTTCCCAGCACTTGGGATGCAGAGGCAGGCAGATCTTTGTGAATTCTAGACTAGCCTGGTCTATACAGCGAGTTCCAGGCCAGCAAGGGCTACACAGTGTGACCCTATAGCAGAAATGTATACAAAGCAAACTACTGAGCAGGGTAAATTAGGCACATTCCTGGCAGTAGTTGTCATGTAGCATCTTAAATCGGAGCTGGGATGTTTTAAGTGTGAAGTGGAGAACAGCATTTCCCAGAAAAGAGTTTCTGTTCCAAGTTGCTTCCCTGAGCTCCTGTCTTGGCTTTTCTAACCGATGGGCTGTAGCCTGTTATTCCGATAAACCAGATCCTCCCAAGTGGGCTTTGGGTGGGGTGTGGTGTTTACCACGGCAGCAGAGGGCAAACTGGAACAGCCCTACAGGAAAACTTCAAGGCCTCCATTTCGTTACGTGTAACATGGGGCCACTCAAGGTTCATTGCATGTTTCAGCGGCTGTGGTGGGCAATAAGCTCATCTACACCAATTCCTCACCTCACTAGCCTCTCCTTCTGGGACCTCAGTTAGAATTCGCCAGTGCTCAGTTTGACTCTGAAGACCTCAAGCTGATTCATCACTCAGTTCTCCAAGTCTACTCTCAAGAAGCTACCTGGGCCTATCATCATCCTGAAAGGGCCTGGGGCTGAGGGTGTCAGAGCACCTCCTAAACCCTCTCCACATGTGAAATACTTCCAATGGGTACTCCTGTGTCAGGCGCCCAGAAGAAAACAGGTGGTTGGCTCAGAGACACTGAAGTTCATACACTGCCTGACCTGAAGTTCCAAGGGCTTGCACCCTCAATGGCTTATTTCTTTTCTTTTCTTTTCTTTTCTTTCTCTTTTCTCTCTCTCTCTCTCTCTCTCTCTCTCTCTCTCTCTCTCTCTCTCTCTCTCTCTTTGGTTTTTTGAGACAGGGTTTCTCTGTGTATCCTTGGCTGTCCTGGACTCACTTTGTAGACCAGGTTGGCCTCGATCTCACAGAGATCCACCTGCCTCTGCCTCCCAAGTGCTGGGATTAAAGGCTATGGCTTATTTCTTATGCATGGAATGAGGGTACTGTTATTTTTCCTTTTGAAAATAAGAAAACCAGGGAAGGGAAGCCCAATAATATCCTGGCTGAAGAGAGTGTGCATCCAATAATCTGACACAGGAATTTGGCTCCTAGCTCTGTGACTCAGTCTAGGTGTCTTATAGATATTCTTTTTGGAGAGGACACTGTTCACTTCAGGTTGACCTTCATTTGCCATGTGACCAGGGATGGCCTTGAATGTCTGATCGTGATGCCTCCACATCCCAAGGACCTGGGATTATAAGCACGTACCAGCACGCCCGGTTTTGTGCAGTGTTGGGGGTGGGGCGGGGCAAACCTAGGTCTTCATGTGTAAAATTATATTTTATTCTCCTGGCTCAATTGTTGCCTGGGAGGCTAACTGCCTCCTTCTGCTAACCTAGGCCCAGTCCTGGAAGTTTCTGGCCTCTGCACAATCTGACCTAGGCCTAGAATGTTCTCAGTCTCTGAGACTTACTGCTTAATAAGCTTGCCCTTACTTGTTCTTTCTAAGCTCTGGCCTGGCTGATTCAACTCAGCTGTTCTGGCTCAAACTCTTCTCCCAGCTGACTTATTTAATCTGACTTCTCTCTCGGTCCAGAATTGCTCTGCTTGGCTTCAAACTAACTCAGCAGTCCGCTCTAATCTTCTGGCTTCTTCTCTTTTTCTGGCTCCTTCTGTCTTCACCTGAGTTCTTTGCTCTGCAACCCATCTCTCTATCACTGTCCTGGTAAAACTGCCCCCTTTCTCTGTAAAGCAATCTCTTTTAAAATTTTTTAATTTTAATTTTATTAATTTGTTCAGATTACAACTCAATTGTTATCCCATCACTGGTGTCCTCCCATTCCTCCCTCCTTCCCGCTTTCACCCTATTCCCCTCCCCTAGGGCTATGACTGAGGGGGACCTTCTTCCCCAGTATATGGTCATAGGCTATCAAGTCTCATCTTGGTAGCCTGGAAACAACCTCTTAAGTAGCTTCCTTTTCTTCTCTCTTCTAGTGAGAGTTGGGCATATTTTATTCTGTCAAGTCTTTCTCTGACTTGTCACTGTTTCCCACTTTCAAACATGAGTAACTTCCTTCTACAAACTAAGTTTGCCTTTGTTTGGGGTGAAAGGTGTGGATCACCATGCCTGGATCTACGCTTTTCTTTACCTGATATTTGCTCTATACCAGCCTGGCCTTGAACTCGGATCTGTTTGCCTCTGTCTCCTAGATTAAAGGCAGGTTTGTATCCCAGAAGGATCATGCAGACCTAGATCTTTGGAGTGATCTCTTGCCAGTCATACCACTCAGACCTAGACAGTCTTGGGATGTGATCTCTTGCTAGAACAGCCATGTTCTGAATTAGCATTCTTCTGCATTCATGAACGCTAGACAAGCATTTGTAGTGAGATATAGATACAAACAGACAAACAAATGATTGAATAATAACAGTAATAATAAAAAGAAATCCAAGAGAATGGCTGTATTATGACATTCAAACCTCATGGAATACTGTGATGCCTAGTAAAGCACATAGTTTGCAATGAAAAATACAAAGCAGCATGGAACCAGATATGATCTAATTTTTATTAAAGCATTTCCGTGTGTGTGTGTGTGTGTGTGTGTGTGTGTGTGTGTGTGTGTGTGTGTGTGTACCTGGGTGGGTACTCCTGTGGTGTGTTGCCTATGTAGTGCTCAGAGGACAACTTTTGGAGTCAGCCCACACTTTCCACTAGATAAGTCCTGGGGCTGGAATTGAAGTGGTCAGTTTTGACAGCAAGGACCTTTACCTACCGTGCCATCTTGCCAGCTCACCACTGTGTAGAAGGGATTTTCTCAGTTGATTATTTAGGTTTTTATCCCCTGGGAATGCATTATCATTAAGAAGCCTACTATAAATGTGGGCATTTGTTGTTTTCTTTACAAATTTTGTTTTGGAATACTTTATTCCAGGATATTTGTTCCTAAAGTGAATCTTGAGACTGTGAACTGTAAAAGTGTATTTCAATTTTGTGGTATAGATCAGTCTTTGATCCTAGAGCTTTCTACTTACTGTAAACAAGTACTTGTGGTGTGGCCCAGCCCTAGCACACACCTTTAATCCAAGAGCTTTTGGTACATAGGATTAAATGAAATTAACCCTAGAGCAAGAGACAGTGCAAGTAGCCAGTTGAAAGGAAGCGAACATGGAAGAAAACATTGAGAGTGAGAGGAAGCCTTGAGTCTTTATTGGTAAAATTGAATGACTGGAGTTTTGTTTTTATAAACAGCAGTACTTTTTCTCAAGTATAATTTCTTACATGTTTAAATGAACATTTCATATCTAGACCTTTTTTTTTTTCTAAAATACAAACTCTATAACTCCCAATGAAGTTTATTTTTTTTAAAAAAAAATGCAGTCTTTTCTGGTGGTTTGATTGAGACTAGGCCCTGGAAACTCGTGTATTTTTAATACTTGGTGTTGATTTAAGAAACAGAACCCCAGAGCCAGGCATGGGGACACATGTCTTTAATCCCAGCCCTCAGGAAGCAGAAGCTGGCAGATCTCTGTAAATTTGAGGCCAGTCTGGTATACAAAGTGAGTCCAGCACAGCCAGGGCTACATAGAGAAACCCTGTCTCAAAAAAAAAAAAAAAAAAAACCAAACATCAAAAACCAAAAACCAAGCCCCAACCCAAAAACTGAAACCAAAAAACCAAAACAGAATCCCAGACATTTGATTTTACCAATAAAGACTCAGGAGCCAGATGCTGGGGTAAAAACTTGCTAGTTCAGAGAGGCAGAGAGAGCACCCAGCTGACCTTCCTACTCAGCTCACATCTAGGAAGAAAAAGCCAAAAGCCCCTTCCCCTTCTCCACACCATCTTGAATACCCTTCCTCTCAAAGCCTCCTTCTTTCTGTTTACTCTGGTTTCCTGCTCTGCCTCTTGACCTAGGTTAACTTCATTCAATCCTGTTTACAGAGATGAAAGGTGTGTGCTAGGGATGAGCCACACCATAACCACCTGTTTACAATCAACAGAAAGTTCTTGGATTAAAAGTGTGTGTTAGGGCTGAGCCACACCAAACAAGAAACAGGGTTTTCCAGTTCACAGTCTCTGGGTTCACAATGGGATCCAATATCTTGCAATAACTTGATACCCAGGAGGTGGATATTTGAGGAGGTTTTAGGAAGTCTGACCTCACTGGGAATGAGCTTTGAGGTATCAAAAGCCCACACCACTCCCAGCTAGCATTGTGCTTGTGGATAAGGTGAGAGCTCTCAATGACTGCTCTAGCACCGTGCCTTCCTGCCTGCTCTAGCACCCCGCCTTCCTGCCTGCTCTAGCACCACACCTTCCTGCCTGCTCTAGCACCCTGCCTTCCTGCTTGCTCTAGCACCACACCTTCCTGCCTGCTCTAGCACCACACCTTCCTGCCTGCTCTAGCACCCTGCCTTCCTGCCTGCTCTAGCACCACACCTTCCTGCCTGCTCTAGCACCACACCTTCCTGCCTGCTCTAGCACCCTGCCTTCCTGCCTGCTCTAGCACCACACCTTCCTGCCTGCTCTAGCACCACACCTTCCTGCCTGCTCTAGCACCACACCTTCCTGCCTGCTCTAGCACCACACCTTCCTGTCTGCTCTAGCACCACACCTTCCTGCCTGCTCTAGCACCACACCTTCCTGCCTGCTCTAGCACCACACCTTCCTGCCTCCTCTAGCACCACACCTTCCTGCCTGCTCTAGTACCAAGTCTTCCTGCCTGTTGCCATGCTGCTTATGGACTCACTCTAAACCTGTAAACCCCAAATAAACTCTTTTTTCTGTACATTGGCTTGGTTATGCTGTCTCATCACTTCAATAGAAAAGTAGAGACCAGTTGAGGTGCTTGCTGAGGTGGAGGAAATACAGAATGGGTAGAAGAGGAATGTAGCCATAAATACCAGCCAAGGTCACATGACCAGTTGTAGAAATTAGGATTATAACAGAAATGAGAGTTTCTGTCATATTTTAAAAAAACATGTTTCTGGATACGTATACATTTTAAGCAAATACTTGTGGTTTCTTTCCTCAATTTTCTTATCATATAATGAAACAGCAATGGAGATATGAGTCGCCCTCATATTTATGTTATGAGACACAAAAAGGATGTCCTTCAAGGAACATTGCCACCTATTCTGAAATATGTATGTGTTTGCAGTTGTATGTATGAGAGTTATATCATATTAGGTGCAATTATGGCATGGTTATTGTTTTAATTTGGAAATCAAGCATGGCATAAGGATATATGATTGTGTATCAAACTGATAAGAGGTGGATTTGTAATGGCTAGCCTTGGTTTCAATTTGGCTGTATCTGGAATTAACTAAATCTCAAGCAGCTGGGCATACCGGTAATAGATTTTTCTTGATTTCATCACTTGACATGGAAAGACCCACCCTATCTTGGCTCTACCTTCTGGTGGCAGCTTACATAAAAGAACATGGAAGAAAAAAAAAGTTTGCTATTTTGCCTTCTAGGCTCTTCTCTTGCCAACAAAATCAACTACTTTGCTGCTAAGCTAATCCTGTGCTGGATCCAGATGTAGAATGCTCAGCTGTCTCTCCAGGGAAACCTATTGCTTCTGTAGTCCAACATAGACCAATGACTAGCCAGGAAAACCCATTGCTTCTGTAGTCCAACATAGACCAATGACTAGCCAGGAAAACCCATTGCTTCTGTAGTCCAACATAGACCAATGACTAGCCAGGGAGACCTATTGCTTCTGTAGTCCAACATAGACCAATGACTAGCCAGGAAAACCCATTGCTTCTGTAGTCCAACATAGACCAATGACTAGCCAGGAAAACCCATTGCTTCTGTAGTCCAACATAGACCAATGACTAGCTAAGACATCTAGTCCTGTGGACTTAACAACTGCTAGATTCTTGGCATTTCCATTGGGAGACAGCTATTGCTAGACTAGACAGGCCACAGCACATGGACCACTTTAATATATCTAGTATTAATGTTGATTTATTCTCACTTCTGTTCCTCATATTTTCTTCAAGTAAGTCTAGGACTCAGCTAGAAATATGCTTATAGTCTGTGAATTGATTTTAGGGTAAAGCCTGACAAAACTGTATCTGATATGAGGGGCATGATATACACTGCAATGCTATGCTGTTGAAGCTCCTCCCATATTCAGAACATGCCATAATATCTCTCCCCCAGTTCAAAACCAACAATGCATTTTTAGTTGGGGTACATTATTAGATGATTTTCCCAGGCTTTCTGCATTGGTAACTGTGGCGGTTTGACTAGGAATGGCCCCATAGTCTCATATATTTGAATACTTGGTCATTAGGGAGTGATGGTGCTTGACAGGGATTAGGAGGCATCGCCTTGTTGGAGGAAGTGTGTCACTGGAAGGTGGGCTTTGAGGCTTCAGAAGCTCAAGCCAGGCCTACTGGCTTATTGTCTCTTCCTGCTGCCTGTGGATCTGGCACCATGTCTGCCTTTGTGTTGCCATACTTATAATGGACCAAATCTCTGAAACGTAAACCATCCCTAATCAAATGCTTTCCTTTATAAAAAGTTTCTGTGGCATGTGTGTATTCACAGCAATAGAACACTGACTGAGACACAAGTTGGTATCAGCAACGAGGGTATTGCCCTGATAGACCCAATCACATTTCTTGTCAGTAGAATGTGGACTTCAGATTAGGAAAGCAGTCAAACACTATAAATGGAGCCGAATGGGCCATACTTGTAGAAGCATGGTAGACAGCGGGGCTGAGGGTGATTTGAACTGGAGGGTTCCACCAAGCTCAAGAGGTTTCAGAGAAGAATGCTTGTATATGGCCTAGAGATCAATCTTATGATATTCTGGTGAAGAAGGTGGCTACTTTTTGATCCTGTCTGAAGTCTGCCTGATGCTAAATTGAAGAGTTTGGATTAGTAGTGTTGACCGAGGAGATTTCGAAATAGCCTAGTATTGACTGTGTGGCTTCCTCACTAGTGGCCACACTTATGTGGAAAAGGAGCACCAAGAAGTGTAATGAAGCTAGGTCCAGTGCTTAAGGACATAAAGCTGAATGGAACAGAGGGGTAGTGATGTCAGGACAAGATCCCACTCAGCCAAGCTTCCAATTTGGCACCTCCCAGCACCTGGGAGGCAGAGGCAGGAGGATCTCTGAGTTCAAGGCCAGCCTGAACTCCAAGTTCTGTGTTCCAAGAGAGCCAAGCACAGGCAGTGAAGGAAACCATCAAGACAGTAGGCGGATGAAGACGCATTTGAGTGAGCGCACCATGTTTCAGCCCCGGCAAGCAACAGAACTGGGTAGCTTTGGTCATGTGCTTCCGGCTTTAGAGTCACAAATAGAAGAAAGGGGTATTGGAATTTCCTTCATTGGCTAAGGAAAGCTGCCGAGGCCACATGCATGTCAGGAGGTGCAGAGACATCTTTGTGTGGAGATGTGAAGGTGGAAGCATGGATTTGACTAGGGACTGCAAGATGTTGGAGAGGCCAGAGTTGTGGGATACCAGCATGAGATAGATAGATAGATAGATAGATAGATAGATAGATAGATAGATATAGGGACAGAGACAGACAGACAGACACAGACACAGACACACACACACACACACACACACACACACAGAGACAGAGAGAGAGAGAGAGAGAGAGAGAGAGAGAGAGAGAGAGAGAGAGAGAGAGAGAGAGAGAAGTGTGTTGCAGTCCACAAAGCTGAAAGGAATTGGGTATGTGAATAGTGCTTTGACATCAGACATGGAGATGCAGAATTGCCCAGCTGTGTTGGAGGAAGGTCCAACTGTGTTTCCAAATGTTAATTTTAGTGCCTGAGATCTGGTTACTGCCTTGCCATGTGCGTTGTTGTGAATGTTGAACTATCTCCTGTAGAGCCATGTGATGATAAGAAATGTTCCCCCCAATTATCCCTATTTAACTAAATAAAGATGCTGAAGCTTATGACCGAGTAGAAGAGGGGGAGGTGAAGGTTGAAGTGTTTGGGCTTGAGGGGAGGGAAAGCAGCAGAGCAGCTGGAGTGGAGGAAGACAGAGAGAGAAAGGAGTTGGGAGGAGGCAAGATGATGCTGAGCACGTGGCTGTGGAAACAGAATGAGGGAGCAGAAGCCGCCCTGGAAGTCATCAGTTTGGCAAATAGTGATTGTTTGTTAGGGGAGGTTTAAAGGTACTAGGATTAGTGTAGCTCAGAATCTGCCCAGCATAGTGCTTACAGCTTAAAAATAATTCATACTCTTTCTGCGTCAGTCATTGGAGAACTAGCTAACAGAAAACTGTTAGCATAATAATTTACTGCATCATTTAATATAGAAAGAACAATTCATCTTTCTACAACACAGCTGGGTTTTGGTCCTGATTTGGTCCAGTATTTTCTCACTATACTCCCTTTTCTATGTCTTGGAATGGTAATGTATACTCTTTGCCAATGTATGTTGGAAGTACGTGGTCTTCATTATGATTCTATAGGGGATTATAGTTCAGAGATTGCTCAAACGAGACTTTGAAATTGTAAACAGTGTTGACACTGATATATAGACTATATGGACTTTTGAAGTTGGACTAAACACATTGTGCATTGTAATATGGCTAGAAGTTTACGAAGCCAGGGAATAGATTGTGGTGATGTGAGTAGGAAAGGCCTTGTTGGAGAAAATTTGTCACTGCACTGGGGGAGGACTTTGAAGTTTTAAATGCTCAAGTGTCTCTCTCTCTTGCTGATGCCTGCCAATCCAATGAGAACTGTTAGCTCCTTCTCTGGCACTGTGGCTGCTGGCTTGCTGCTATGCTTCCCACCATGCTGATAATGGACTAGACCTCTAGAGCTATAAGTCAGCCCCAACTGAATGCTTTCCTTTATAAGAGTTGCTGTGGTTATGGTGTCCCTTCCCAGCAATAGAACAGTGGCCAAGACAGTAACACTTCCTTCAAGGTGGAGATGATGACTGACATTCAGTTAGGTTGTATTATGGAATACTTTCCTGTAGCAGTCTTAAAGATGTATTTAGTTGTTACATATACAGTGTTCTGCCTGATTGTACACCCGCACACCAGAAGAGGGCACCAGATCTCGTTATAGTCATGAGCCACCACGTGGTTGCTGGGAATTGAACTCAGGGCCTCTGGAAGAGCAGCCAGTGCTCTTAACCACTGAGTCATCTCTCCCGCCCTCCTGTAGCACTCTTAACAAGGCTTTCCTTCAGCGTGAATTTGCTGCTGGCGTTTCAACACTGACTTCTGGAAACATTCTTTTCCAATTTTTTGACAGACGAAGGTTCTTACCCTAGTGTGAGTTATGTGATGTCTAGACAATGATGGCTGGCTGTAGAAGCACGCTCCACACTCAGTGCACACGTAGGGTTTCTCGCCCATGTGAATTCGCTGATGATCTTGGAGTTGGCCCTTTGAAGCCAAGGCTTTCCCACACTCGCTGCATTTGTAAGGCTTTTCCCCAGTGTGGATCCTCCAATGTGTCTGAAGTACTGACTTCTGGCTGAAGGCTTTCCCACACTCGCTACATACATGGTGTTTTTCTCCAGTGTGAATTTTGGTGTGCAGATTGAGGGATGATCTCCGGCTGAAAGCCTTCCCGCACTCAGCGCAGGTGTAAGGTGTCTCCCCAGTGTGGATTCGGAGATGCTCCTTCAGCTGGGAGGAGTTACTGAAGGACTTCCCACAGTGGTTGCACTTGTAAGGTCTCTCCCCGGTGTGAATTCGATGATGGACCGTCAGTTGGGATGTGTGACTGAACGCTTTCCCACAGTAGCGGCATTTATAGGGCTTCTCTCCTGTGTGAGTCTGCTGATGAGATGTCAGCTGTGACCTCTGAAAGAAGGCCTTGCCACATTTCTGACAGACAAAAGGTTTCCTTCTCCCTAGTGTGAGCCATCTGATGTCTAGACAAAGGTGATTTATTGTAGATTCCCTTCCCACACTCAGCGCACACATTGGGTTTCAGCCCTGTGTGAATCTGCTGATATGATTCCTGTGCTGACTTTTGGAGGAGCAGGAGTCACTTCCCGCATTTCTGACAGACAAAAGGTCTCTCTCCTTAGTGGGAGTTAGCTGATGTCTAGGCAAAGATGTCTTATTATAGAACCCTTTCCCACCTACAGTGAATACACAGGCTTTGTTCTTCCTGTATGAATTTGCTGATGAGATGTCAACTGTGAGCTCTGAGAGAAAGTTTTCCCACATTTGTGACAGTTGAATCATCTCCCCTCAGTGTGAGTTACTTGACGTTTAGGTAAAGATGACTTGGAGAAGACCTGTTCCACCTTCACTGCACACATAGAGCTTCTCGCCATTGTGAATTCATTTATGACCTAGGAGATGGTCATTCGTAGCCAAGACTTTCTCACAGACACTCCATATGTGAGGCTTCACCACCTTGTGAGTTCGCCGATGCACATCCAGTGTGAACGAGTAGGTGAAGGCTTTGCCACAGTCCCGGCACGTGTAAGGCTTCTCCCCTGTGTGGATGCTATGGTGAGTCTTCAGTTGGGATGCATAAGCAAATGACTTCCCACACTCACTGCACACGTGGTGTATTTGTCTAACGTGGATTTTCTTGTAAACAGTGAGGCTTGCCTTTCGCTTGAAGGCTTTCCCACAGTCTCCACGTTCATAAGGTTTCCCCTTCATATGGATCTGATAATGCACTTTTTTTTTTTTTTTTTTTTTTTTTTTTTTGGTTTTTCGAGGACAGGGTTCTCTGTGTAGCCTTGGCTGTCCTGGACTCACTTTGTAGACCAGGCTGGCCTTGAACTCACAGCAATCCGCCTGCCTCTGCCTCCCGAGTGCTGGATTAAAGGCGTGTGCCACCACGCCCGGCTTGATAATGCACTTTCAGTCGGGAGGTGCAGCTAAATAATTTCCCACAAACAGTACACTGGTAAGGCTTCTCCCCAGTGTGAATCGTCTCGTGCGTGCTAAGGATGACTTCTGCTTGAAGGCTTTCCCACTCACAGGACACACGTAAGGCCTCTCGCCTGTGCGTATTGGATAATGCACCTTCAGTTGGGAGGTGTTATTAATGATGTTTATGATGGCTTCAATGAGTAGAAATACTCCTGTACCATTTATGATATGCCAAACATTAGCAACATAGCATTTAATATGTGCCAGGTAAATTTCTACATAGTCGAACGAAATTCACTGCAGCCTCAAAACCCCTCCACAAGGCAAGTGTACCCACCTCCCCATCTTACAGATGGAGAAGAAGGGAAACATAAATACTTAAGTCAGTGATGAAGATGGTTTGATATTGGTAGTGTACTGGCTAGTCTTTATGTCAACTGGGCACAGCTAGAGTCATTGCCATTAGGTAAATAATTTGAAATATAAAAACGAACAAGCAGTTTTGCTTCGGAATGTATTAACTTAGCAGACTACTAGTTCCGCCAACCCAATAGTGTCTGAGGCCTATATCAAAGGTCTCCTGTGTTTGCACTAACCCAACTGTCTGATGCTTGCACCAATGTATTTGAAAAGCATCTTAGTTTATAGCTTTCTTTGGTCTGTTATATAAACACTTCATGAGGGGGGCCTAGGGAGATGCTCAGCAGTGAAGAGCACTTCCTGCTCAGCAGAGGATGAAGGTTCAGTTCCCAGAACCCACATTGTGGTCACACCCATCTGTAATTGCAATGCTGAGGGATCTGAAACTCTCTTCTGAATTCCAAGGAAACCACACACATCACACACATAGGCTGGGCACATAGATTCATGCAGGCAACACCACACACACACACACACACACACACATACACGCACGCGCGCGCGCGCGCACACACACACACACACACACACACACACACACACACACACACAGAGTAAATAAATGTTAAACAAAAATTTTTCATGAAACAGTCACCATGTTGGAACATGAGATATGGGGTGACCTAAATATGCATTCCTTGGGCATGGTTACTTGTATTTGACTTTCTGAATAAAACTATCTCTTATCCCCTTTGAGGTGAGACTTGTGTTTCTTGCATCAACACCAGCGCTATAAAGGAATACTATACGCAGGGTAGGAAGACAGTCTTAACCCTGAGCACAGGAAGGAAATACATTTCATAAGAACAGCTAAACAAAGGAGATCTAGGGAAGAACCCATCTTGCCCAACCCCTAAATCAGCAAACCTCTAATAATAGCAGGACGAAAAGAAAAGAACAAATGACCTGATATTCCCTGCCTTAGTGTTGGCAAAGGGATTTTCAGGCTCAGGACAATTGCAATGCTAGAGTGTGTGCTCTTTGTAAAACCTCCACAAAGGGAAGGCACAGAGGACACGCCCTTCACTAGTACTATAGGTGCAAAAATGGTGAGAGGGGCGCTACTACATCTGGAGAGCTTTGCTGTTGCCCTTTTCTTTGTTCCAGATATTAGGGTTGGAGACGTTGATGCTCAGTTGGATGGGTTAAATGCAATGGATTTCATTGGGCTGAGAGGTAGCAGGTGCTAGTTGGCAGCACTGAATCGCCAAAGACAAGGTGATTGTAGTTAGCACAATGGGCAGCATAGACGTAGCAATGTCTATAATGGCCTAATCAGTAATGGTCAGCACAGGCAATGTGAATTAAAAAAAAAATCAATCAATCAATTAATTAATTTTATATCCTGATTGCAGCTTCCTCTCCCTTCTCTCCTTCTCATCCCTCCTGTTTCTCTCCTCTCAGTCACTAGATACAAAAGAAAGAAGGAGAGAGCAGGAAGATAAAGATCTTTAACCTGAATTTCTTACTTCTTGTTTGTTCTTCGAGCACAGCTACTCATAGACCACAGCCAACTCCGTGAATGACCACCAACCACCAACCTCACCTCTTGGGGCTCTAGCATTTATACACCCTCTGAAAAGTTCCCAGAATTCGAAATGTCACACAATTGCAGAAAACTATCTGCAGCAGGCAAAACCCTGCCTCTGCCAGAACACAAGGCAAAGCGTAGTCAGCCGCTGTAGACAGTCCAAACCCCCCATACCTGGGATTAAAACATAAACTTATTTTTTTAACTTATTATTTAAAATTATTTAAGAGAAGCCAAAATTCCAGAATTGTCACTGCAAAAAGATGGCTTCCACTGAGGAAGAGTCCAATAATTAAGTGGGTAGGATGACCTGTACTGTGGACAGTTTCTTTCTGCAGCCATTCTTTTCACTGCCTAATGGGCCCATGAACAAAGTGGCCAAGGTGGCAGAGATGGGGGTAATGTGTGGGCTCAACAACATGGACTCGCAGTCATCAAGGCTGACCTGGCCACAGATGCTGCTGAGTGCCAGCTCTGCCAACACTGAGCTCCAGATACAGCACCATTCCACAGCGCAGCTAGGCAGAGAGCCCGTGGTGGGTTAACTACTACTACAGCAGATGGACCACTTCCTCCACGGAAAGGGAAACACTGTCCTTAAAGGAGTACGTACTCATTCTGGTTATGGATTTGCCTTTTCTGTATGCACTGCTTTGCCAATGCGCCATCCATGGACTTACAGACTGCTTTATCCACTGTCATGGCATTCCACAGAGCGTTTCTCTGAAGAAGGAACTCACTTCACAACCAGAGAGTGTGACAGTGGACCCACGATCATGGAATCCACTGCATTACCATGTTTCCCACCACCCTGAAGCAGCTGGCCTGACAGAAAGATGGAACGTCCTTTCAAGGCCACAGTTGCAATGCCAATTAGGTGGCAGATTGGAGGTCTGGGGAAGGTCTCTCTAGAACGTGGTATATTCTTTGACTCAATGTCCAATATATGTTAACGATTTCTCTCATAGCAAGGTTTCTTTGGTCCAAGCATCAAGGGATGGAAAAAAGAATAGTTCCACTGACTTGATAGTCAGGATTAGGAATTTTTTCTTTTGCTTCCTGTTCCCAAGACCTTACATTCTGCTGGGTTAAAAGTTTTGGGTCCAGAGAGGGGAGTGCTCCTGCCAGGAGCCACACCAAACATTCTATTGAACTAAGACTTCCCTCTGTCCACTTTGGGCATCTGATGCCTTACGCCAACCGATTAAGAAAGGAATAACAGTGTTAGGAGGCGTAATTGATCCATGTTACCATGGAGAAATTTATTGCTTCTCCACAATAGAAATAAGAAAGATTTTGTCTGGAGTGAAGTGATCCTCTCAACCCTAAAGCTCAAGGTGTCTTTTGGTGGTACCATGTCCTACGATTAAATGTCCAGGGAAAACTACGACAGCCTAATCCAGGAAGGATATTAAAGGGCTCTACTGGCAGGATTGAAAAGAGTCAAGACACACTGAGGTGCTTGCTGAGGAGGAGGAAACACAGAATGGGCAGCAGAGGAAGTTAGTTATACATACCAGGTAACACCATATGGCTAATTGCAGAAATGAGGATTATAATTGACACAAGTGTTTCTGTTGCTTTGTTAAGAATGCATTTGCACAAATACTTTCGTTTTCTTGTCTTGATTTCTTTGTGGCATGCACTCGGCAGGTCACGTGGGGGTGTGTGTGATCCCACCAGTGGAAGTTCAGGTCAACAAGGATCTCACGGCTTTTGACAGTGAAAGGCAGGAAAGAGCTGGAGCCATGTCAGGATGCTTCATGAGAACCAGGCATGGGGCTCCTGCTCCCTCGAGGGGCTGGTGTGAAGGGAAGGTGCCAATTCTAAGCGATGTCTTCCACGCACATGGTGATGTTCAGCAGGCTTGAATACAAGCTTGTAGAGGGAGGAGAGGACCAGATGCACCATGTTAATGCAATGCCGGGGAAAAGTGACACCCACAAGGGCGGGAACAGTGAGAACACACAGCAAGTGAGAAACAAAACTATTCCCAAGGACTATAGCAACAGCAGAGGTTTGCTTATTAATTGTGGTAATTTATTTGAATCACCCTTGGATATTTTCACAAGACACTTTCAGCTTATTAAAGTAAATGTAGAAACTAAAAATTTGAGATTAGAGAGAGATGACTCAGCGTTTAAAAATCACTTTACTGCTCATGCAGAGTACCTGGGTTTAGTTCCTAGCACACACACAACCTTTTGTAACGGTTCTTGGACCCTCTTTTCTGCACTCCTCAGGCACCAAGAACACACACAGTGCACAGACATATAGGCAGGCAAAATATAAATACATTTATTGATATATAAGCAAAATTTTTAAATTAAAAGTTAGTGTCCTGGGGTATATTGCAGTTTCCATGGATACTCACCTCTTCCCCTTATCATTATCTTAGTTATGTTGTTGGCAAACAGAAGTTGTGTTTATTTATGAAACGTGAGCTGTAAAGCTCACTGAAATGCTGAATCTGACTGTGTAACGTGAGTCGCCTCACACCCTCACTCACAAACACCTTGATGCTTGTAACAAACACTTGTGTGCTCTTGTGGAGATTCACTGGCTTCTCGTCCTGTTTGTTGTTGTTTTGCTTTGTCATCAGAAAATTTGAAATTTAATCTGAGCAATTTTGAAATATGCAGCTCAAGTGTGGACAGCATGCTGTGTGGCTGATTTCCAGGACGTATTTCTCTCTCAAATGGTCACTTGCAGCTTCACCAAACTGCAACTCTTGCCTTCACTCTGCCACCAGCCACCGCCTGTGGCGTTTAGTTTTCCCTGTGAGCTGGGACTTTTTTGATTGCACATAAATTGTCACAATGTGGTAACTATCTTTCTGTGTCTGTCTTGTGTAATAGTCTCCAAATTCATCTGTTAGCAAATGATGGATTTTTCTGCTTTTTAAGTCTTCTTCTTCATCGTTACTTTCTCCTTCTTATCATCATCATCATCGTCATTGTCATCATCACTCTTTTCCTTTTCCCTCCTCTTCTCCGTTCCTTCACCCCCTCTCCCTTCTTTTTCTTCCCCTTCTCTCCATGCATTTATCTTTTCCAATCCCCCACGGATGGACATTCAGTTTGGTTCCATTTCTTGGCTGCAATGGGCTGAGGTGCAGGTGTCTCCTTGAGGCACTGACTCCATCCCTTTAGCTGTCAGCATTTCCAGGACAGGTCTGCACTGGGGCCATTCTGTTTTAATTGTTTTACAGTGGCTGATGAGCACAGTAGCTGTACTAACTTATGTCCCCACAGTAGTGTTGAAAAGATTTCCTTTGCCTCACATCCTTGGAACCCTCATCGTTTAAAAATTTAATTTATTTTTATTTTAATGTGTATGGATGTTTTGCCCGTGTCCAGACAGTATTCACTGAAGTCAGAAGAAAGCATCAGATCCCCTGGAACTGAGGTTGTTAGGAGTTGCCATATGGCTTCTGGAAGGTGAGCCCACATTCTCTGGAAGAACAGGTAGTGCTCTTAACCACTGAGTGATCTCTCCAGCTCATCTTTCCTTTTTTATAAAGGCTGTCACAACAATGGGTAGGTGCCATGCGCCATAGTGTTAATTAGAGTCCGTAGCTTGGTCCTTTTTTATCTACCAGTGTCTCTATATATCTCCTTCTAAGTCCTACAGATGTAGACAGATTTTAATAATGTTCTTTACTTTCAGCTTAGGTCATTTTTATGTTCCTTCTGTAATGTGTGTCTCCTTTCCTAGTGCAAAAAAAGCTCAAGTAACTTTCATGTAGTTCATAAAATTCTTAAAGTTTATGTATGTATTACATGTATATATTTACCAGGACAGATACTTGTTTCTTTTAAGATGTTATTTGTGAGTGCATGTGTGTGTGCGTGCATGCGTGTATGTGTGTGTGTGTGTGTGTGTGTGTGTGTGTGTGTGTGTGTGTGTGTGTGTCTGATCTCCTGCAGCTGGAGTTACAGGTCATTGTGAGCTGTCTGATCTGAGCTCTGGAAACTGAACTCAGGTTTTTTGTTTGTTTGTTTGTTTGTTTTTTCAAGAGCAGCAAGTGCTCTTAACCACTGAGCCACTTCTCCAGCCCCCAGGATGTGATGTGAATGCAAGACTTCAAAGATTCTAGGTCAGTGCAAGAAGTACACCCTTCGATACTCCCCCAAGCCGCTGTGACTTTTATTTTGAAATACAGTCTCTCTGAGTTGCTCAGTTTGGCCTTGAGGATACCCCGACAGTCCAGGCTGGCCTGGACTGTGTGATTCTCCTGCTCCAGTTGGTGAAGTTGTTTGAGAGTCTAAACCTTTGTCACCAAGGCTATTAAAACGCAAGTCTATTTTTCAATTTATCTTTTGTTTCCTGTGGTTTTATAATACCTTCCGAAGTATTATTTCATAGACCAGTGTCACACGAGCCAGTGATGTTTCCATCAGCACTTAGGGGTCCATCAACTTTGAGCTAGTTTAGATTGTGGTGGTGGGTCACTGACAGCAGCTGTTTTCCAGAAGGGGAGGGGGCTGAAAAGAGGAAGTTGAGGAGTTGAATGGGTCAGTACGTGGGAACCGGGAACCGGAAAGTCTGATTGCAAACAAAGAAGAGAATGGCTGTGGGGAGGAAGCTTTACTTCCTTATTCTTCTGTGGTTTCTGAGAACCTCTGTCCTAAAGAACCTCTGATGGCACCTGACCCAGTCACATACAGTGGTCACCAGAAACACAGACATCTCTCTCTCCTGGTTCAGGGGCACCTGGTACCTATCGGTGCATCTCGTGGCTGTTCCTCTGTAGAATGGATGGGTTTGTCTCTTTCCCAGTTTAGGGGGGGGGGGCTTTGGACATCCTGGTCTGCCCCACGACTCCCATCTCTGCCTCTGAGGTCACGAGGCCTCACCTTGAATGTGCATCCGTCTCCCTCTAGCAACTGGATGGATAGCACAGGATGTCCCACTGCACAGGGCTCTTCTCTCTTACTCACATCTGCTTCTCTAAGACTTTTTTAATAAGGAAAAAATAAAACAGGTTTTAAGAAGTGAGTGGAGCTTGGGTTCCCATAGGTGTGTGCAGCCTGCTAAGCTGCCCTGTGTCCATCTTCCCCAGGGGCCATCCCTGTGTCCATCCTCCCCGGGGGCATCCCTGTGTCCATCTTCCCAGGGCATCCCTGTGTCCATCCTCCCCAGGGCATCCCTGTGTCCATCCTCCCCAGGCATCCCTGTGTCCATCCTCCCCAGGGCATCCCTGTGTCCATCCTCCCCAGGGCATCCCTGTGTCCATCCTCCCCAGGGCATCCCTGTGTCCATCCTCCCCAGGGCATCCCTGTGTCCATCCTCCCCGGGGGCATCCCTGTGTCCATCTTCCCCAGGGCCATCCCTGTGTCCATCTTCCCCAGGGGCATCCCTGTGTCCATCTTCCCCAGGGCATCCCTGTGCCCATCTGCCCCAGGGACATTCCTGTGTCCATCTTCCCCAGGGACATCCTTGTGTCCATCTGCCCCAGGGGCATCCCTGTGTCCATCTTCCCCAGGGGCATTCTTGTGTCCATCTTCCTCAGAGACATCCCTGTGTCCATCTGCCCCAGGGGCATCCCTGTGTCCATCTTCCCCAGGGACATTCCTGTGTCCATCTGCCCCAGGGACATTTCTGTGTCCATCTTCCTCAGGGACATCCCTGTGTCCATCTTCCCCAGGGGCATCCCTGTGTCCATCTGTCCCAGGGGTCAGCAGCCTGCATCCTGAATGGATTGTAAAGGCTGAAAAGTGACTCAGAGGAGAAAATATTTAAGAATAGGTGTTGTAGCCACAGTTTATGATTCTTAAAACAGTGCACAGGCATCCAGACATAATTCCAGTTTTAATAAAAAGTAGCCATTCTACATCAAGGAAACAACTAAAAATGATAACATGTCAAAGTTAAGTGAAAGAAAAGGTAAAACCCAAATGAAACGATCATAATGAGCTGTTGCTGTCCAGAGGCTGTTTGTGTTTGGTTCCTGGGTTTCCACAGGGACATTTAAAAAAACCACACACATCTGTTTTGTGAAACGGTATAGAAGACACTATCATAAAACAAATTTGTGGAGGTCAGGGAACAACTAGCAGGAGGTGGTTCTCTCCTCCCAGTGTGGGGGATCCGGGGATCAACCTTGTGTTGTCAGGCTTAGTGGCAGCATCTTTACCCGCTGAGCCTTCTTGTCTCTTTAAGGATTCCTTACCTGTTTGTAATATTGTAATATATTGTAATCATGTTATCTCATGATAGTCACCGCTATTACCCACCACCTTTTCTCCATGCTCCCTTTGAATCTCTTCTTCTTCTCCTCCTCCTCCTCCTCCTCCGTCTTCTTTCTTCTTCTCCTCCTCCTTCTTTTTGTTTTTTTAAGACAGGGTTCTCTGTGTAGCCTTGGCTGTCTTGGACTCACTTTGTAGACCAGGTTGGCCTTGAACTCACAGTGATCTGCTGGCCTCTGCCTCCCAAGTCCTAGGATTAAAGGCGTGCGCCACCACACCCGGCCTCTTCTTCTTACATGTTGCTTGCCTACTTTGATCTTGTTATAAGTGACTGTTCTGCAGCCTACAAACTGCCATCTAGTGGAGTTCAACTGTGTCCTCTTGTGAAAGATCACTGTAGCTGGGCTGCAGAGAGGGGGAGAGTACATTTCTCTAACCTGCCAACACTGCATGTGGCCTGGGGAGGGGGTAGATTACATAGAGTCTGGGGAAACACTCACTGATGTTAGTTAGATAACGCACCTTGAAGAACAAGCCAACAGGGGCATGGCTGCCTGTGTTCTATAACCCAGCAGATAGCTTTCTGTAGCTCATTGTTATAAGTATCAAGGACGGCTTCACAGATATGTACAGATGCTCGTGGTGGCCCACAGTGGTAAGGGCTCACAGGTAAGTGGCCACATCACGTACTTCAGGAACTGAATGGGTTGTCAGTGACCCACAGGGCTAGTCTTGTAGTGAAGCAAACTTTCAGAAGGATTACGATTACTCCTGCGCCTACAAGGATGAGGAACCTCTGAGATCCAAGCAGAAAGGAACAGTGCATGGTCTGGAGTTAGGGGAGGAGAGGAGCCCAAATGGAGCAGGGTTTGAGGGCCATAGACTTTAAGACCTGATGTGGATCCAATCACAAAAGAGAGAAGTCCACAGACAGCTCCTCATCACTCAGAGTCCTGAAATGAAGTGGAAGAAGCAAGAAGGCTGGTGGGAGTCGGTCAAACCCCAGCACACCGTTTAGGGGACCTTGCCCATAGATTGCACATGTCCTGTCATGGAAGAGATAGCATGTATGACGTGGCAATACGACCTTCCTGTAGGTCAGATCTAGGCATGGTGCACAGGGTGGCAGATGCTTGCTCTGGTGGCCCAGTCTTTCCCTTCCTACTCTCCTTCCATCTTGGACACTGCCCCATCTCATAGACATCCTTGACACTCTGTGGACTGTGCCCTGGGCAACTGCTTGTGAGAACACATGGCGTCCTCTGGAGGATGCCAGGTGCCAGTTTCCTCAGCTGCAGTGACAGAGGACCACACTAAGTAGATCAAACCACACGTTTGCTTTCTCGGCTGTGAGACTGAAAGTCCCGTAACGGGCTGCACACAGGGCGGCTTCCTTCTCTGGCCTGTGTTGTGTCCTCACGTGCTTCATTGTGCATATGAGTCTTCTAATAAGGACACAGGCATTTTAGATTAGAGCCTTGCTAGTCACCTCGGCTAACTGGCTGTCTTTTCTAACCTTGTTCCAGATACGCTCACATCTGAAGGACTGGAGGCTGAGACTTCTGTACATGAACTTGCACAGAATCCAACGCACACCATGATGCTGCAGAGCTGCACACATCTGACTGCACACAGAGTGCTCTTGCCCCTTCCTCAGACAGGGCCACAGGCAGTCAGGAGCCCAGCCCACGCCAGCAGCCTCCACGCCGGCAGCCTCCATGCCAGCAGCCTCCATGCCCCTCCATGCCAGCAGCCTCCACACCAGCAGCCTCCACACCACCAGCCTCCACGCCAGCAGCCTCCACGCCAGCAGCCTCCGTACCTAGACATTCTTGTGAGGCCTCAAAGGAAAACAAAGATCCTCCCTTTCTCCCCACTACTGAGAACCCTCCATCTGTCCCCCAGGAGCTGGCCCAGAGAGAGCATCTCCCTTCCTGGAGCTGTTGCTGGGGACTCACCTGTACCACACCTGGGTTTTCTGATTTAAATATGGGACGTTCATGAGGAACAGCTTAGTCAAGCCTCCTCCCTATGCTTGTGAGGATATTCATGAGAGACCAACAGCTTTCATCTGAACTGATATGTTTTCCCTCCAGTCACTGAACACTGGGGGTAATTTTAAGTACCATTCATGTTAGTGTATGGGGGATTCAACTGGCCCACCTTCAGGGTCCTAACACATCTTAATTGTGCTGCCACAGCTGGGTGTGCCAGGGGTGTGCGGGGATAAAAAACCACCCTCCCCAGTCTGGGTTCCAGCTTTCCTCCTACCCCATAGTATCCTTCTTGCTCTGTATCCCGCGTGCTCCCTTCTCTCTCTCCCCCCTGGCCCCTTTCCATCTGTCCTCATAAACCTCCTTTATACCAGATCTGTTGTATGAGTGTAATCATCTTTACATATCCTAACACTGGTGCCATGAACGGGGGCCGCGCTCTCCTGGTGTCTGGCCACTGCGATCTCTTCTGCCACTGTACTTGCTGGCAACAGATTTGCTTTCTGGTCCACTGGTCCACTAGGTTTCCACCCAACACTGGCAATTGGTGAGTTAAAGGATTCTCTGGGTCTGGCCACTTCCCTGGGTGAGGTTTCATTCTGCTAGCATGTTTTTTTTGTGTTTTGTTTTTGTTTGTTTGTTTTTTCTTCCTCTCTCACCTTCATTTTAAAAAGATTTATTTATTTATTATGTATACAGTGTTCTGCCTGCAAGTACATCTGCACTCCAGAAGAGGGCACCAGATCTCATTATAGATGGTTGTGAGCCACCATGTAGTTACTGAGAATTAAACTCAGGATCTCCAGAAGAACAGTCAGTGTGTTAACCTCTGAGCCTCTCTCCAGCCCCTCTCTCACCTTCTTGGCTTCTCAAAATTCTGGTACTGGGTAACCGTGTCAGCTCATGCGTCTAGCATGGGCCCATGTCTGACAGAGTGACAACTTGGCAGGACACCTTGTGCCTATCTTATTGACCATCAGAACTGTGTCCTGACATACCTAGCTTGTAAATGTATCAAATCTGGCCTCAATATACTGGCCAAGTGATCGGGGGAATACGAAGCATCTCTCCTTTCCTTATTCCTTTTTCTTTGCTCCAAATCCTGTTTCATTCCAGCTGGTCTCTCTTCCATGCTGTGAATGTCTTGCCTCTAAGTGTGCAACAGGTCGGAGCCAGATGGGAACAGGACTACAACAAACACACCCTCTCACCTGCAGCTGCTCCAAACCCCGCCGATGATCTAACCGTTCCCGAGCTGTGTGGATCATCTGTCTATGAGTTTGATCCCAATTCTTGCCAGAGTTCAACTCCTCCACGTGGCTCTCACTCTCTGCCTGCCACATGGACACACTCTCTCTCTCCCCACTCCTGCAGCTGCTCTGCAGGGATCCAAGGGCTCTCTTCTCTCCCTTCATGGACTACAAATTGGCACACTTGATTTCCACATTCTCACCGCCATAGATAGACAATGATTCTCAAATATCTGATTTGCCCTAGGTTCCCAAAGTCTCTTATCTCTAAGGCTCTTCTTCCTCCTCACCTTAAAATTTTTTATCTCTGATTTCTTTGCACTCTACTTTCAAAAGAAAAATAAAATTTAAGATTATTCTGTAAACCCTTACCTAAGGATTTATACAAAGTGCAGATTGGGTAATGGTTTAAAATCTATTATAATCTATAGCAATATTTGACTTCAGTTGTATAGGAAAAGGCTTATAATTAAATATACACATGTAAGGCTTATAAATATAATATATATATATATATATATATATCTATGTCTGTTAGGCCATATGTATGTGTGCATACATGTATATGTGTATATAACTTAAATGCAACCCTCATGTAAAGATATATCTGTCTATCACAAATGTTTTTAATTAGCAACCATGTTGACCACATGGCCTGCAACCTGCCAATGTGACTGCACCACCTTAAGAAAACCACATGGTATAAAGCAACATTTATAAAACTTCTTAGTCCTAATAAACTCTGTTTATTGTTTTATCTCCTTTTAGACTAAGGAATCAAGTCTCATTTTAAATTGGTATGGATTTTATATACTAGAAATTCAAATGTTGTTTAAATATAGATAATTTAAAGCTTTATACTGTTCTACTGTGTTGCCAGCTCTGGAAATGGATTATTGCTCACCCTTTTCCAGACCCAGACATGTTTTTAAAGTTCAGGGTCAAAAACAGGATTATTGACTTATAAATCATTGATTTTAATTAAAACTCATAACTTGGGTTAGTAGTTAGATAATCTTACACTAAGTGACATGCTTTCAAAGATACTTTTAGTATTAATTTTAGAGATGCTCAATTCTAACATTTACATTGTTAGAACCTGGTTTTGATTACTAAAAATTATGACTATGCTGTTTTCATTTTCAAAAGGCTTTAAAAAATCACTGCCTTAAAACATGTTTAGCCTTGCTCTTGCTGGTGTTATTAAGTTCTAATATAGTTTAGACTTTTATGAGCTATAGGTTTTTTTTTCTTAAAACTAAATCATATGAGAAACTGTTATGCTCTGCAGTGGTATGCCATGTTCCACACAAGAGAGCCCTCCTTGGGACAGAACATGGCCTACACCATACCTTCCTCACAGGGTGCAGCCTTAGAGACCTCAAGCCGCCGAGGAGCCTTCAGGAGCATCCCTTTAACCTGGAAGACTGCTTCTATGGATCCATGAGGGCAACTCTCAGAGTCTTCCTGTGCCAATAGGCAGTGGGTACCCTGCTGTGTGTGAGTCTCCCTTATAATGACTTGTCTGATTTTGCAGTAAGAGACCTGGGACCAAGTCTCTGTCCCTCCATTTACTAACATTTACTGTCACCTCTGTGTCTTAATTTCCTATTCATTAAAGCGACCCTTTATCCTCCTCTGACTTCTCGTGTTTTTCTCTTCCTCTTCTTCCTTCGTCCCTTTCAGTCTCTCTCTGTCTCTCCCTCTCCTTCTGGTATCTTCTTTCCATGCAGCTTCTTTTGCCCCACTCATCTTCCCTCCCTCAGGTTTGTTTTGCTACTTTCAAAATCATGCATTAATATTTCTAGACTATTCTAAAACTCAGACTTGATGACAGTCAAGCCTTTTCCTAATTCCCCAACCCCACAAATTCATGTAAAAAGATCTTCACTTGCCAAGAGCCGTCCTGTTGAAGGAGCTCATTAGGCACGTGGGCTTTTGAGAAGGTGATCAGTATTTTGCAAGGTCTGTACCATGCTTCCAACCTCTGACTACCCGGTCAGTTTGCATCGCTGCATCTCTCTAAAATCTGGCATTGGGGCTGGGCATGGGTGGCACATGCCTTTAATTCCAGCACTTAGGGAGGCAGGGGCAGGTGGATTGCTGTAAGTTTGAGGCCAGCCTGGTCTACAAAGCGAGTCTAGGACAGCCAAGACTACATTCAAGGCCAGCCTGATCTACAAAGTGAGTCCAGGATAGCCAAGGTTACACCAAGAAACCTTATTTTGAAACCAGTCACAAAGAAAAGGAAAAAAAATCTGGCATTGGTGCAAACTGTCACTTTTTGGGCATTGACCAGTTCTGATTGAGCAAACTTCCTACAGGATCTTGTTGAAGATGTACTGTTGTTCAGATGAATTAATCCCTGACTATGAAATTCCTGATTTGTTTGTTTATTTGTTTTTTGGTTTCTCAAGACAGGGTTTCTCTGTGTAGCCTTGGCTGTCCTAAACTAGCTTTGTAGACCAAGCTGCCCTCAAACTCACAGAGATCCACCTGCCTCTGCCTTCCAAGTGGAATTCCTGATTTGATTCAAATAGTTTAAAAAGTTAAATTGCTTTAGATCTTCTAAAACAATTTTAGAGAGCTTATGGCTGCAATAAATACCTTTGTGGACCTCCAGATGCCTCACTGGGGGATAGCCTTGAAGCAGATTTGTGGCCTCAGATAAACCTTCACTCTAGAATGACACCACAAATGCTGGTACACCACAAATATAGGCAGGTTGGTTTAAAGTTCCCATGAACCCAAGATATAATGGTGCTACCTAGAAATGTCTAAATTAAGCATGAACCTTAATGTCTAAAAACACAAACTATTCTGGTGTAATTCCTTATACATTGTCACTTTGTGGCAGCATATGCTGTCATTTTAAATGTACTCTGTTTCTTAGAATGAAAGACAGATAAAATTATTGTCCTGAACTCATTATTAACTAAGAGATAGTTGTTAATGTCCGTCTGTGGCCTGGGAATGTCCAGGGTAGGGTCTCTGGGGCTGGATGCGGATTCCCCTCCAGTGCTTCATCTCATGGGCTGGCCTGCTCGCTGATGGCCCAGGCAATGGATCAGGACCGAAAGAGGAAAGAGCGAAGGGAGCCCAGGGTTCCTTCTCTAGAGACTGGCTGTACTGTGGCCAAGGAGGAAAATTTAAGCTGACTACAATTTTCCTACAGCCAAGGCTGTAAAAGCAGCTTCTAGTCAGAAACTGCAGGGGAGCTTAAAAGGAGGTTCTTTGATCTATAGCTAGGCATCTTTGCGAAGATCTCCAGGAAGCGAATGTAAACTTAGGCCTGCTAGTCCTAGAAGGCTGATGGTAAATCTCTGAGGCTGCTAACTTATTCGTGAATCTACAGGGGAATAAGAGATAAGAGAGATAGAAAATAAACCACTCATACACACATAAGTTAGGCATCTTAACCTCAGTTGGATGAAGTTAATCTTCCCAATTTCAATGCCATTTATTGTTGTCACTATACTTATAGTTCTGAGAAAAGAGAATTACCTCATAGTCAAAAAGGGAATTAATCACAAAAACAGATGAATTCCAAAATACAACAGGTTACATGTTTTAAAACTAAAAATTTCATGTCTATGTATCCATTATAAGTTCATGTTGAGTTCAGCGTAACAGAGGTTGACAAGGCCTAAATGTTAACAGAGGCTAAAAGTTATAAGAATATGTCTTTTCAATTAGGACTGACCTGGCCACACATTTTCCAACTATCTCTTAGTTCATAATGAGTTCAGGACAGACTCCTCCTGTGGCCTCTCCTGTCAACCTGAAGCTGGTGTCACCTGTGCTGGCACATTGTTTTCCCTGTGTGTCTCTATGCCCAAAGCTCCTCTTCCAATGAGAACACAATTGTATTGGATTAGGGCCATGCTAATTGACCCACAACTGCTCTTTAAACAGCTTGTTCTAGACACAGTTACGGTCTGGGAGGTTGAAGTTTTACCCAGTCCATCCCATGATGCTGTGCAAGTGGAGACCTGTGACTTCGCACAGAGTAGTTCCCTCTCTTCCTTAGGTAGCACAAAGGGGATCAGGAAGAGCAGCCCCTAACGATCCTTGGAAAACCTCACAGGAGGAATTCTTGCAATGACTCTCAGAATGAACGTTGAGGAGAGACAAGGTGGCCCATGTGAATTCTGCCCCAAGGCACACACTCAACAACTGCAAAGCACATTGTCCTCCGTCCTCTCATTGGATTCAAAGAAGCTGGGGGCTTCTCAGCCATGGATTCTTTTGCTGCGATAAAACAGGGCAAGAAGCAAGATGGTGATTCAGGGGGATATAAGAAGGCAAGTAAAAAGCATCCAGGAGGTGGCCCTGGGGAAGCGAGAGCAGGAGAGCTTGCCTCACCCCTCACTGGCTGCGGCACTCAAGAGAGCAGGCCTTGTACCTCACCTGGGAAGCACAGCAGAGCTTGCCCTCATGGTGTGGGTACTGATGAGCTTCTCAAGGGCATGAATACGGGAGAGCTGGCTCTACCCCTCACTAGCCTTCAGTGGTTCAGGAAAATGAGAGATAGGCCCACTGCTAGGCTGGGCAGCATGGGAAAGCTGGCCTTGAGGGCATGAGAGCAGGTGAGCTGATCCCACTCCTCATCAGCTGTAACACTCAAGAGTGCAGGCTCTGCACCTCACCTAGGTAGCACAGTCGAGTTAGCCCTGGTGGTGTGGATGCGGTAGAGCCAGCCCCGAGGGCGTGATAATTGATGAGCCAACCTTTCTCCCTTACCTGGACAGTTTTGAAGAGCTATCCCAGGTGGCATGTTTGCGGGACAGCTAGTCCTGATGGAGTGAGTGTGGGAGAGCTGTCAGGCTGACCAACTCAGCTACCACCCAGGCTCAGATCCAGAGCTTTGAATCTCCCCGCTCTAACATCTACCCCACCTTTTGAACAGCTGGAGTGCATAAAGGGGCTGGTCCTTCAGAACCGAAGCTGCAAGGTCTCCACAACACAGAGCAACAACAGGATATCTGAGATGAATCCCAGTAAGGATCCAGTAATGAAAGGAAAGCAGAAGCCAGAGGCCTCAAACCAGACAAATGACTCACTGCAAGGTTCATTTGTAAGAAGGGCTGTTTGGGCAAAAGTGGATACTGTGTAACACACCATCGCAAACGACAGGCTCCGTGGCAAGATGTTTTGTTCCGTTTGTTTGTTTTCTCTGGGGCAGGGTAGGGATTAGAATGGAGGGGTGGGGAGATGAGTGGGAATGGGGTGCATGATGTGACATTCACAAAGAATCAGTAAAAAATTTAAAAAAAAAGAAAAAAAAAAGAAAGAAAAATCTGGTGAGGGGTGCAAGGTAGTAAAGAGCACCCCTCCATGGCTTCTGCATCAGTTCCTGCCTCCAGGTTCCTGCTGTGACTTCCTGGGATGTCCAACAACTTAAACCTTTCCTCTCCCAGTTGTTTTTGGTCAGGGCGCTTTATCACAGCCATAGAAACCCTAAGACAAATAAAAAAAATTGTTACCAGATCTTTCTTCCTGCTGCCTGATGATCCAGATGAAGAACTCTTAGCTCCTTCTCTGGCACCATGCCCACCTGTGGGCCACCGTGTTTTACGTCATGATGACAACGGACTAAACCTCTGAACTGTAAGGCAGCCCCAATGAAATATTTTCTCTTTATAAGAGTTGCTGTGGGGCTGGAGAGATGGCTCAAAGGTTAAGGGCGCCACCTGCTCTTCCCGAGGTCCCAAGTTCAATTCCCAGCAACCACATGGTGGCTCACAACCATCTATAATGAGAGCTGGTGTCCTCTTCTGGCATGCAGGGGTATGTGCAAGCAAAGCAATAAATATTTAGAAAAAAAAAAAAAAAGAGTTTTGTGATCATAGTATCTCTTCACAGAGATAGAAACCTTAACTAAGACAGAAGTTGGTACTGGGACTAGGTACTGCTGTGATAGGCTCGACCATGCTTTTATTTGGAAGAATACACTTTGGGACTTTGGTCTAGAAGAACAATTGGGCATTTTAAACAGGGCTTAATGGACCATAACAGTAGGACCATGGAAGACAGTGGTGCAGAGGGTGATTTAAACCAAGTGGGTCAGCCACAAGAGGTTTCAGAGGAGAAGAATATTATTAACTGGCCTAGAGACCATTCTTATGATAATTTGGCAAAGAATCTGTCTAGATTTTTGGCCCTTGTCCAAAAAGTCTGCCTGATGCTAAATTGAAGAGTTTTGAGATTAATTGCATTGGTAAGACAGATTTCCAAACAGCCTAGCGTTGACTGTGACCTGTGGTCATTAGTGGCCATTCTTAGCAGATTGATAATAAAAAGGAGCAAACTAGGTGAAGAAAAATACAAAATATATAGTTTGAGGCCAAAAGGGGCACCAGGGAGTGTAATCCGGTTAAAGAAAAGCCTGATGCTAAGCGGGATAAAGAGAGTGGTGACCTCAGGGCTTTTAGTGATGTGCTCCTGCCCCACACCATCCATCCATTCATCCATCCATCCATCCATCCATCCATTCGTCCATCCATCCATCCATCCATCCATTCATCCATCCACCCATTCACTCATCCATCCATCCATCCATCCATTCATCCATCCATCCATCCATTCATCCATCCATCCATCCATTCACCCATCCATCCATCCGTCTATCCATTCATCCATTCACTCATCCATCCATCCATCCATCCATCCATTCGTCCATCCATTTACCATCCATCCATCCATCCATTCACTCATCCATCCATCCATTCATCCATCCACTCACTCACTCATCCATCTATCCATTCATTCATCCACTCGCTCATTCATCCATCCATCCATCCATCCATCCATCCATCCATCCATCCACTCACTCATCCATCCATCCATCCACCTCACTCACCATCCATTCATCCATTCATTCATCCACCACCACTCACTCATCCATCCATCCATTCATTCATCACCATCACTCATCATCCATCCATCCATCCATCCACTCACTCATCCATCCATCCATCCATCCACTCACTCATCCATCCATCCATCCATCCATTCATTCATTCATTCATTCATTCACTCTTTGATCCATGTAGTCATTCCATTCCCACATACTTCACCCTAGAGGACACTCACCATCTCTCATTTCTTTGCAGGGTCCTTAGCTCAGGAGCCAATATGCTTGCTGATGGTGCCCAAGCCAGTGACAGTTGAAGAGGGCCTGTGTGTCCATGTGTCCTGAATCTCTTCTTGTTTCTTACTCTGCAAGGTTCCTCTGTCAACCCCTTGGGTCCTGCTTCTGCCAGACCGAGTGCTGAGAGTATGCAGGAACTGTGGGTTGTCAGACAGCATCTAATGTTCTGTTGGTGACAGTGGAGTGGGAGGAAGCCACAGACAGGAGCAGAGGAGAGGGGGCCCTTCTCGGTAAGTGTGGCCCCACAGTGCTCCATGTAGAAAGTGGAAATGTTTTTTTAAAGATTTAGTTGTTTGTAATGTATACAGTTTTTTTTTTTTTTTTTAACCTGCCTGTTCCCCTGCATGTCAGAAGAGGGCAACAGATCTCATTCTAGATGGTTGTGAACCACCATGTGGTTGCTGGGAATTGAACTCAGGACCTCTGGAAGAGCAGTCAGTGTTCTTAACCTCTGAGCCATCTCCCCAGGCCCCAAGTGGAAGTGTTTTTTCTTCAAGTTTCCTCTGAAAACATACGAGCAGGAAGTTCCTTCTCTGTGGTTAGCTGCTTTCTGTTTGATTTCATTACTGGACTTCCAGTGTGGTTTCTTCTCAGTCCTGTGACACCAAAGCCCAAGACTCTCACCTATGACCTCGGGCTTCGACCCTCCGGCTCCTCTTAGTTGTAGGAACCCAGGACCATTCGCTGTGCTATGCTGTGGCCATCGCTGCTGCCCCTGCTGTGTGTAGGTGAGTGGGGGCAGGGCTGGGACAGGGGCTGATGGGACAGGATCAAGACACTTCTCATTTCTTTGCAGGGTCCGTGGCTCAGGAGCAAAGATTCCAGCTGGTGGTGCCCAAGTCAGTGACAGTCGAAGAGGGCTTGTGTGTCCATGTGCCCTGCATGTCTCCTACCCATCCTATGGGCCCAATTTTGGACATGTCTTTGGCTTCTGGTTCCAGGAAGGGGCCAGATTACAGGAAGTCCCTCCAGTCGCCACAAATGACCCCGAACAACTAGTGCAGAAGGCAACACAAGGCCGATTCCATCTCCTTGGGGACCCACAGAAACATGACTGTTCCCTGGTCATCAGAGATGCACAGAAAAAGGACACAGGAGTGTACTTCTTCAGAGTAGTTAGAGAGCCTTTCTTGAAATATAGCTACAGAGAAAGGATGTCACTGCATGTGATCCGTAAGCAATGAAGTCACCCGACAGGATCTTAAGAGCCCACAAGACACTGTGTGTGTGTGTGTGTGTGTGTGTGTGTGTGTGTGTGTGTGTGATGTCTCTGTGTGTGTGTGTGTGTGTGTGTGTGTGTGTGTGTGTGTGTGTGTGAGATGTCTGTGTTGGGAAACCTGTACCTCAGTCTGCGTAGAGCCTGTGGAACAGATGCTGGGCTGTGTGAGGGAAGATGACTGTTCTGAGGCAGAGTCTGCATCCAGGGGAGCATCTCAGTGTCTCTACCATGGCTTATATCTCTCTCCCTCTCCCTCCTTCAGCTCTGACACAGACTCCTGAAATCCTTATCCAGGGGACCCTGGAGGCTGGCCATCCTAGCAAGCTGACCTGCTCTGTGCCCTGGGTCTGTGAGCAGGGGACACCCCCCACCTTCTCCTGGGTGTCAGCTGCCCATATCTCCTCGAGTCCAGAAGCACAAATTCGTCAGTGCTGACCCTCACACCTCAGCCCCAGGACCATGGTGCCAACCTCACCTGCCTGGTGACCCTCTCTGGAGCAGGTGTCACTGTGGAAAGGACCATCCAGCTCAATGTTACCTGTGAGTGTTGCATCCGGGAACAAGGGCCTGCGTATAAAGCAGGAAGGAGTCTGTGGTGGCTGTGTCTTGGTGGCCTGGCTATGTGTGGGTGCTGGAACACACAGGCCCTCTCTTTCTGACTCTATGCTGTCGTGGCTAGTTATCAGAAGTCCTATCTTGTCTCTCCCTCAGCTCAACTTGATGGTAAGCGTCCTTTCTTCCAGCAGTGAAATTAGCTAATTCAAGACACATTAAAGTATTTACATGCAGGTTTATTGGGAGGAGCTCTTGGTGGGCTCACCAGTCCCAAGGAATGGGTCCAGGGAAGCTGCCATTCAAGGGGAGACAGAAAATTAGGGGAAGAAAATGTGTGTGAACAGAAAAAAAGAGAGAGGGCACAGGAACCAAAATGTCTAGTTACATTGTTTGACTCAGATACGCTTGATAAGTGCCCCCCCCAGCCTGTCTGAAACCCAAGAAGGATAAATTATAATCTAAATGGCACATATGAATTAAAATGACATGGTCCACAGTCACTACCTAGACAGTTGTCCCACGCTGGCTCTGGTGGCATAGGCCAGTAGGATTTGCTGAAGAAAAGCAGAAAGCTTGAGAAGGAAAATGTCTGGGTTATATAGTGAAGATTCTCTAGGGGAGGGGAAGCCCTTGCGCCTGGGCTGGAAAGTTCAGGGTACAGGGTGGGATACAGCAGCCAACCTCTGTACATGTAGGGACTGAGAGACGCTGGGAGAGACTGGAAGCCAGGTCCACCTTGTTAAAAAAAAAGCTCTTCAGCTGCTTGTCCCTGATCTGAAGGCCAACGTCCCAGCCTTTTGTTGATAATCAATCTATGACTACTTCCTGCTGACATTTGGGGCATTGTTATTGGGGTGGGGATGCAAAGGCTGGAACATTGGCCAAGTCCAGGAAGAGCAGGCTGTTTCATTGCTGTGTAGGGCCTTGCTAGGAAAGCACAGGCCCAGCTGAAGCTGTCTGTGAGGATTCATTCTGCGTTCCGCATTCTGCATTCTGGATGCAGATCTCGAGGAAACGCCTGGAGCTGGCAGAGTGCTGGGACAGATACATGTACTAGGGGCAGAAGACGAAGAGCTTAGAGAGAGACATTTTTTTCCTCTAGGCGTACATTCAAAACTTTTAGGCCCACAGTCTAGTTGGGGGTAGGGGAGTCTCAGGACCAGGGAAAGGAGAGTAGATCTCAAGCCTTTTTATTCCTTTTATATACCTTAAATCACCTTCTTATTACCATTGAAGTTTTTTTTTTACATCCTATAAACCTTCATAGCTTGCATTTACCAACCTTAAATCACCTTCTTAGATCCTCACTTTCTTATATCCGTGTAACTTAGGTTTTCCTAGATCCTCGTAACTTACATAAACTTTACATTTTTTACTAATTATTCCCCATGAGATTCAGGGTAATGATTACTGAGAGCAGTAAAGTGCATTCCTTTTATATAAAGGAACAGTGAAAAGTTGTTTCTTTTACTAGTCTAGTCTTTAAACCCATCAGAGACCTGAGAGGATAAATTAAATCTAAATGGCATATATATGTTAATTAAGATGACAGAGGCTAGTCCATAGTCCACTACCTAGATGGTTGTCCCAGGCCACTGTGGTCTTCATGGCACCACAGAGGGAGTTTGGCCATCAGGCCCAGAAGACGAGAGGTTTTTTTCTGTGGAGAAAGAACATGGGAGAGACTGACCTCATCTTGTTGTCAACAGTGTGGGATAGTGAACTGTCTGGGCGTCCTTCTTTGTCCACAGCTCAGGCTCGGCCCTAGCAGTGGGGGAGCCACCAAGGCAATCTGCCCAGTGGTTAGAGTATGGTCATCCGTGCCATTGTGCCCATAGCTTCTTAGAGACCTTGGAGAGTTACTGTGAGGAATTGGGCGGCTCTGTCATAGCAAGTTTAAATATCTTAAAGTGTCATAGTCAACAGATCTCTGTCAGACTTGAGGGCTAGCACCTATATACATATCTGAGTTAAACAATTTTTTTGTCTGCTTTTGGATATCTGATCTAAACTGTAACTTGTAAAAATGAAACAGGAGCACTAGCATGACTTTAAGTAGACTTCTGAACATATGAAAGGATTTGATCATATTTTTTTGTATGGCTTAGTTTATCCATACAGCTAAAGTTTTAAAGACAGAAATTATATTTGGCTGTCAACAGGTACTGAACACATTTGGTAGCCTTTAGTTAAGATGGCAGTGAAGCTATGACTCTTCCACAACAAAGATGTCGGCCAGCTGTGTGGCTGCCCTTAGTCAAAGTAGCGGTGAAGCTGTGGCTCCACCCTCGTCATCCCAAAGTCAAGATGGCAACCAGCCATATGCTGTAAGCAGCAATAGTGGGCAATTAAAAAAAAACCAGCCCGTTCTGTCACTGCCACCTTTGGCACTGCCACCATTGCACAGACAGGAGGGAGATGGGCTTGACGGCACCTGGAGCAGTGAAGGAGGGAAGATGTGAGAGAAAGGCTCCCAAAAACATGAACAAATGCAGTTTGGATAGAGGTTTAGACCCGTGGCACCCTTGTTCCCAGACTTTCCCAGAGACTGAAGGCTACACTGATCCTCGAATGAGCCCTAAACCACACTCTAGCCTCTGAGAAATGCTGTGGAATTCTGTCCTCAGGGGGACTTTGGAATTGCCTTGTTGGTTTTACATTTATAATTTCACGTTATGTAAATTCATCCAGTGTTAAATTCAGCAGTACATAATCCTTTCAGTAGCAGATTCATCACTAACAACTGCCATATAATAGGGAGCACCATGGGACTCCAGAGCCATTGCGTGTCCCAAGAGACAAACCTTGAGTCTACAACACTGCTACTTGCTGTGCTCCTCTGGCAAACGTTGACCTGCTGTGGTCTCTGTGCATTTGCCTCATCTGCACTTTGCACATAAACAGAAGCCATAGAAAATGTGGCCTTTTGATCTGACTGATGTTTCCCCGGCATCCTGTATTCAGGTCTCACCTCTGGCACACAACAGAATTGCATTCCTCTATATCCTGAACTCAACCCCAGTGTGCGTAGACCACGTTTGCTCATCTGCCTATGGGAAGATGAACTCTGGAGTAATGTCTGGGCTGGGCTATAGGACCCAGGCTTGGGGAGCCCATGTTTTCATTTGAGGGTTTGTCCATCTCTCCTGGGCACGCAGCAGGAGGGAGATTACCACCAGGGAGACCGTTATTCTGTTTTTCCTTCTCACTAAGCATCCAAAGACTTCCACAGTGGTCACTTCCCAGCCTCTCTGGCAGCTCACAGGAGCTCCACACACGCCACATTCCTGCCAGTGGCTCACGTCCTTCTTAGGAAGACACAGCCTGTCACTGTGTGCTGAAATGTCCTACTGCAGTTTTCATTTGCACTAAAGTGACAGTAAAGAACAGAGAGGTTTTGTGTGCCCCGCTGTTCATTTGCATAGTGTCTGAGAAGTTCTATTTTAATATCTTGCTGTTGTTTATGTATTGATTTGTTTGGATTCCTTGTGATGTGGGCTGGGAGAGATCGTTCTGTCTGCTGGGGTGTTGACTCGTCACAGCTATGACATCAAGTAAGCTTTTCTATTCAGTGGGTTTTGTTTTTTAAACTCTTGACATTGTCAGTGGAGAAACCAAAAATCCAAGTCCTACTGAGAGAGGAAGGGCTTGGGCTGTGTGGTTTCCAGGTGAGCCCAGCCCAGTGCATTTGTTTCTGCAGGGAAATCAGGTCAGATGGCAGAGGTGGTGCTGGTGGTTTTGGGGGAGGTGGCTGTCAAGCTCCTGCTTCTTGGGCTCTGTCTCATATGTCAGGTGAGTACTGCTCCTGGGATAAAGAGGCAGCCCCGGGAGGATGGGAATGGGGTGCGTGTGAAGGGATCTGCACAGAGCAAGTGATGCATGGGTGTGGAGGTAGGGGATTGCACGTGGTCTAGGTGTCTGTGCTCAGCTCTGGTGCGTTTCAACAACGAGGTGGCGGTGCTTGGGTATGGCTGTCTCTCTCTCTCTCTCTCCAGTCTGTGGCCAGAGCACAGTGGCGGGGGCTGTTTTACACAGACTGAATGCCTCAGTTTCTTCACTTGGTGTGATATTCTCCAGGAAGAAGACAGCAAGGCTGTCAGTGAGCACGAGCTGTGAGGATCCCATCAAGGTTAGTCACGTGGGACCCATGCCACATCTCCTTCATGTCCTCCATGTGATGCTGTAGTGTGGCCTGGTTCAGGCACCCATATCCGCCCTGAGCTGTAGTGTGGCCTGGCTTAGGCACCCACATCCGCCCTGAGCTGTAGTGTGGCCTGGCTTAGGCACCCACATCCGCCCTGAGCTGTAGTGTGGCCTGGCTTAGGCACCCATATCCGCCCTGAGCTGTAGTGTGGCCTGGCTCAGGGACCCATATCCGCCCTGAGCTGTAGTGTGGCCTGGCTCAGGGACCCATATCCGCCCTGAGCTGTAGTGTGGCCTGGCTCAGGGACCCATATCCGCCCTGAGCTGTAGTGTGGCCTGGCTTAGGCACCCACATCTGCCCTGAGCTGTAGTGTGGCCTGGCTCAGGGACCCATATCCACCCTGAGCTGTAGTGTGGCCTGGCTTAGGCACCCATATCCACCCTGAGCTGTAGTGTGGCCTGGCTTAAGCACCCATATCCGCCCTGAGCTGTAGTGTGGCCTGGCTCAGGGACCCATATCCCCCCTGAGCTCATCTTCCTGCTGGTCCCATCTCTGTCCAGAGCCCAGTGTGGGTCTCTTTTGCTTTTTCCACCCCTCACTCTGTGGAACACCCCCTAGTCTCTCTCGCTCCCTGCTTCAGTCCACCTTTACCTCTTTCTCCACATGACTCTTGTCTTTCTTCTTCCCTCCTTGCTTTCCATGGAGTGTGCTTTATTTTCTTCTCCTTGTGAAGATCATCAGAATCAGAAATGTTGCAGTAAGCTAGAGTCAGGATATGCCCGCGTTTTTATAATCACTGCCCATCACCAACAACATATGTTCCTGTGTCTCCAGGTTGTTCTATGCCCCTGTCTGTGACAGGCACCTCATGCCTTGTGCTAACAGCACTGCCACGGAGTCTCCACCACATGGAGACCCACAAGCAGAAACTGGGCTTTGGGGAAACTGCTGTTCTTTTGTCTCTCTCCGGTTTACCTATGTGGCAGCCACGTTAGCACTCACATTTTCTTTTCTCAATCTGCTTCCCGTCTCTGTAACATCTGAGCCAGTGCTTCCTCTCTACAGTGCTGTCCTCCTGTGGACCCAGTGCTCAGTGTACAGGATGATTCGGGCACATCTAGGATGGAGCAGAGAGCACTAGGTGGGTGAGCTCACCCATACCAATGAGTGGCTGATGTGTTCAGAACCCTTCCTGGGAAGAGAGTGATCAGTGCCTCAATATGATGAATGCCCTGCACAAACCCTCTTTGTGTCACTGAGTCTCCCCCCCCACCCCCCGTGTGCCCTGCCATGACCGCGTTCTTTCCTCCATACAGGCTCATCAGTAAGACTGCAAGGTGCACAGCCACCCTGAGAAGCCAAGACCCCAACAGAAGGACTGACCTTAAGAACAGAGCAGTGTTGCTGGGGCTTTTTGGGGGTCCTGGTTGGGTTTAGGAATAAAGACAGAAGATGCCTGCAGAGTAAAAGGCTGTTAGCCTTTTTGCTGGGAGCAGTCCTTCAGGAAGCCATCTGGACTTGACCTGACTTCCCCGCACGCACCGTGCAGCTCGCTCCACTCTGAGTTCTTGGCCAGCTTCCTTCTCCCTTGCACCAGCATCACCTCTTTATTCATCCAAAGCCTCTCTTTTCTCATAGAAAAAGGCTTATTAGCATATATAGAGAGAGGTTCCACAGTTTACTCACGCTGAGCCAGTCTGTGGCTGGACCATGCCTCCTCTATCTCTTAGGGCTGCCGTTTGCCCAGACCACATCCTCCAGGAAGCTTGTTTTTTGTTTTGTTTTGTTTTGTTTTGTTTTGTTTTTGATGCAATAATCTCAGCAAATTATTGCTCACTGTTTACATCTTTTGGGGCAGCTGAGGAAGCAACAGACATTTTCATATAGGAAGCAGATCTTGTGGGCTATAAAAATGACAATACCACATATCCTGACAGCACCTAGCGCTGCTGACGACCCAACAATTAACAGCTGAGAATTTAGGGGCACACATTAATAGCCAGTTGCCCCTCTGTGTGTGGGAGTAGGTCACCCCGACAGAGCCGTATCTGAACTATGATTCCCTTGAGTTTCATGGGGGTGATCCAAACTCACCAAGGAACTATTAGGGAGTTTGCTCTCGTGTGAAGCACCTGTGTCCTCTATGGCTCCCCAGGGACAACCCCCCCCTTCTCCTTCCTCTCCACATTTCTCATATGAATGAATATACACATATGTGTGCCAACGCTTTTGTCCATGAGTGCTTTGTGAAGCCTAGAGGTCAAGGTTCAGTGACTTCCTTTATTGTACCTTCTTCTTCTTCTTCTTCTTCTTCTTCTCTTCTCTTCTTCTCTTCTTCTCTTCTCTTCTTCTTCTTCTCTTCTTCTCTTCTTCTTCTTCTTCTTCTTCTCTTCTTCTTCTTCTTCTCTTCTTCTTCCTCCTCCTCTTCCTCCTCCTCCTCTTCTTCTCCTCCTCTTCCTTCTTCTCTTCTCCTTCTCCTTCATTTATTATTGTTGTTGTTATCATTGTTACTGTTATTTGACACAGGACATAGTGGCTTGAATAAAAATGGCCCCCTTTGGCTTATAGGGAGTGGCACTATTAGGTGTGGTCTTGTTCGGGGAAGTGTGTCAGGAGGTGGGTGTGGGGTGTGGGGGTGTGTGGGGATGGGCTTTGAACTTTCAAATGCTCAAGCCAGACCCAGTGCCACTCTCTCCTGATGCCCGCTGATCCAGATGTAGAAGTCTCAGATGCCTCTCCAGCACCATGTGTGCCTGCCTGCGTGCCACCATGCACCACCACAGTAATGGACTAAATCTCGGAACCCGTAAGCCAGCGCCAATGAAATGTTTTCCTTTAAAAGAGTTGCTGCTGTTCTGGTGCGTCTCCACAGCGATAGAAACCCTACCTAAAGCAAAGGGTCTCTCCTGGAACGTGGAGCTCCTGTTTAGGCTAGCCAGTGAGGCCCTGGGGTTACCTCTTTCTGGCCTTCAGTATCTTGGTTAGAGTTAGAAACTGTTGCATGTAATTTGATGTGGGTGTCGGGAATCCTAACCCAGGGCTTCAGTTAACCCACTAAGTCACCTCTACTGCCTCCTATAATGGCTTTCCAGAGAGTTGGTCACCTTTCTATATACCAATGACAGGTGCATAGAAAAAGAAGGAAGGAAGCAATGCCATTCACAGTAGCCTAAAAAGTACTTGGAATAAACTTAACCAAGGACATGAAATATGTGTACATGAGAACTTTAAACCACTGAAGAAATATAGGCAGACACCAGAAGACAGAAAGGCCACCCACATTTGTGTTTCCTAATAATTAGTCTTGCGAGGATGGACAGCTTACCAAAAGCAATCTACAGACTCAATGCTGCCCAATCAAAATGGAAATTTCATTTGTCACACACAAAAAAGGTTTTAAAAATCCAAACGTTCACACCAATACACTAAGCTCCTCACATAGTCAAAGCAATCCTGAGGGATGAGAATCCTGCTGGGGATAGGATGACACCTCCTTGCAGGGTCCAGATAGAAACCCACACAACTATAGATAGCTACCAATTTTTAATTTAAAATTTAATTTTATGTGTTTTTGTTTTTGTTTTTGTTTTTTTGTTTTGCTTTGTTTGTTTTTTGCCTGCATGTCTGTGCACATCTCATCAGCCTGTTTGCTTAGGCTGGAAGGCAGCTTCATATCCCCCGGAACCGGAGTTAGCGTGTGGGAGCTGGGATTTGAACCTTGATTCTCTGCAAGAGCAGTCAGTGCTTTTAACTGCTGAGCCATCTCTCTAACTAACCCCTAGACACTGATTTTTGACAAGGAAGTAAAAGATATACATTGGAGAAAAGTAAACTTCTTCAATAAAATATGTGTATCTCCCCACAGAAATGAAACTAGACCTCTCATCTCCCAACCACACCCCGACCCCCACCCCCACCCCGACCCCCACTCCTACCCCGACCCCCATCCCCACCCCGACCCCGACTCCCCCACACCCCACTCTCACCCCGACCCCCACTCCCACCTCGACCCCCACCCTCACCCCGACCCCCACCCCCACTCCCAGCCCGACCCCCACTCCCACCCCGACCCTCACTCCCACCCCGACCCCACCCTCACCCCGACCCCCACCCCCACTCCCAGCCCGACCCCCACTCCCACCCCGACCCTCACTCCCACCCCGACCCCCACTCCCACCCCGACCCCCACCCTCACCCCGATCCCCACTCCCACCCCGACCCCACTCCCACCCCGACCCCCACCCTCACCCCGACCCCGCACAAACGTCAACTCTAAGTGGATCAAGTACCACTTCCTCTGACAAGCTGCTCTAATTCTAACTTCTGCATCACCTACAGGCCAGACTGGGTCATCAACCTGCGTGCTTGTCATGAGCTGGATGGTGGTGTCTGTGTGAGTATGTGTCTGTGTGTGTGTTGTGTGTCTGTGTGTGTGTGCGCGTGTGTGTCTGTGTGTGTTTGTGTGTCTGTGTGTGTGAGTGTGTGTGAGAGTGTATGTGTCTGTGTGTGTTGTGTGTCTGTGTGTGTGTGTGTGTCCTGTGTCCTATGAGATATTAAGCAAAGATCTGACTTTTGCCCATAGATCCCAGTGGTTTCCCTCACCTGGCTTTTTGATTTGAAGTTGCTTTGTTTTAGTTTGTTGTTGTTGTTGTTGTTGTTGTTTTTTGCTTGTTTGTTTGTTTTGTTTTTGTTTTAGACAAAGTCTCACTCTGGAACCTGGGCCAATCTGGAACTCGTGGCAATTCTCCTGCCTTAGTTACAAGCTTGAGTCACCACGCCCGGCTCTTCTGCCTGGTTTTCTTCATTGTGCTTTTACTCATTTATTATTCATTTCATGTTTCTAAAGATTGGTTTATTTTTGTATGTGTATGAGTTCCTGCATCAATGTCTGTGCTCCACACGCATACAGTGTCCACAGAAGTCAGAATAGGGTATCCAGTGCCCTGGAATTTGAGTTACAGACAGGAGTGACCTGCCATGTAGGTGCTGGGGATCGAGCTTGGGTCCTCTGGGAAAGCAGTCAGTGCTCTTAGCCACTAAGCTGTCTCTCCAGCCACTCCATTTATGCTTTTCTTAGCTGTTTTGTCTAATCTTAAGTGCCATTAAATTTGGTTTAAAAAGAAAATTCAAACTGTGGAGTGCTGCTTACAGAGGTATAGAGAATTTTAAACTGGGATTTTACATTCCTTTCTTACATCTGTCATATTATTTAATAAAATTCTATAATTATTTAAAAGTGCTTGCTTTTTTTTACATTAAAATTTAAATGTAGGAAGTCTCTGCTGCTTAACATCCCTTATGGCTCACTAGTTAAGAGCACTTAGTTGTTTTCTAGCACCCTGTACGTCAATTGGCCGAAAATACCATGCAACTCCAGCTCCGGCAGGTCTGTCGCCCTCTTGTGGCCTCTACAGGCACTTGCAGTCACGCAGCACTCCTGTGGTTAGAGCCTGGCGGACCAATGACTGGCTACTTGGGCCCGTGGGTGGATCTACGGAGTTCTTGTGCGTTGACATTGTCCACGACAGGCTTCCAGGGACATGGAGTTCCCCCCTTAGCCAAGCAGTCCTCAGCCATCGCATCCTTGGTACTCTCGCGAGGCAGCCACAGGGCAGTTAGGCCGCTCTGCAACCTCAGCACGGAGGCACCGCGCGAGCTCCGTGGTTCCTCCAAGGCCAATTCAGGATTGGCAGGCAGAGACTGCGCACCGGTAGTTCACCAGGTGACTCTCTCTATGCTAGTCAGCTTGTCACTCCTTAGTACCTGATCAACTTTTCACCTCCCCGTCAGCTGTTCAACCTGTCACCCATCACTTTTCTGCCTTGTCTCTCTTACTAACTTGTTCGTCCTGTGTCCCCTCAGTCATGTTTTTGTGCTGTCACCCCTCAGCTGTGTTTTTGTGCTGTCACCCCTCAGTCATGTTTCTGTCCTGTCACCCTTCAGTCATGTTTTTGTCCTGTCTCCCTTCAGTCACCTTCAGTGTGTCACCAAATTAGCCTGAAAGGAAGCTGGTGGGTCACCATTCTGCCAGTAGAACAAAAAGAAGCCTGTGAGTTCGTGATCACTTTAGTGCCCGTGTGAGTTAGCCATTTAGCTCCCTTGTACCCCAGTTAATCCATCTCTGTCGTAAACTGCCGGGTTAATCCATTAACTAGGCTGCCACCAGTCTCTTGGTAAATTAATTATAATTACACACCTGTAATCCTAGCTCTTGGGAGGTGGGAGCAGGACATTAGGATTTCAGGGTCATCCTCAGCTACACAGAAAGGCCAGCCTGGGCTACATAAGACTGTGTAAAACACAGAAACAAACAAATCTAACAGTTGGTGAGCACTTGGCTGGCAAGGGGGAGATAGGGAGACAGACAGACAGACAGACAGATGGAAGTATGCTGAGGGAAAGTAATTCCATGGCGTCCTCAGAACAAGACATGTAATAAAATGCAGAGAAGTGATGGCCAAAGGAGATGCAGGACGGATCCATGAGATGCCATCCCACCTACATTTCTTAAATCCTGGCAGAGACGAGCAAGAAGAAATCAGAATTATAAAGCTTGATTGATCACTACATCTCCGGCAATAAATCCCATCCCCGTGACATGGATATGGAAACAAAATTGGAGAAGGGAAGAGACTTGACCAGAGTTATTTGTGATTTACTGGCAAAGCTTGGGTCAGGATATAAACTGGGCTCATTCCGACATCAAGGACGAGGTTTTTAAGCTGGGAGGAGGGTCCCCATGGAAGAAGAATCTCTTGATCCCAACTCTCCGCGGTACTATCCTTTCATGCATTCCCCAACTCTCCATGGTGCCCATCTTTTCATGCATCCCCCAACTCTCTGCGGTACCATCCTTTCATGCGTCCCCCCAACTCTCCACGGTGCCCATTCTCTCATGCATCCCCCAACTCTCCACGGTGCCCATTCTCTCATGCATCCCCCAACCCTCCACGGTGCCCATCTTTTCATCTCATGCGTCCCCCCAACTCTCCACGGTACCCATCCTTTATGCATCCCCCAACCCTCCACGGTACCCATCCTTTCATGCGTCCCCCAACTCTCCACGGTACCCATCCTTTCATGCGTCCCCCCTCCCACTCTCATCCCTCCCCCCCCTTTCATCACCCACCACCCGCCCCCAACTCTCCACGGTACCCATCTTTCATGCATCCCCCAACCCTCCACGGTACCCATCCTTTCATGCGTCCCCCAACCCTCCACGGTACCCATCCTTTCATGCGTCCCCCAACTCTCCATGGTACCCATCTTTCATGCATCCCCCAACTCTCCACGGTACCCATCCTTTCATGCATCCCCCAACTCTCCACGGTACCCATCTTTTCATGCATCCCCCAACCCTCCACGGTACCCATCCTTTCATGCGTCCCCCAACCCTCCACGGTACCCATCCTTTCATGCGTCCCCCAACTCTCCACGGTACCCATCCTTTCATGCATCCCCCAACTCTCCATGGTACCCATCCTTTCATGCATCCCCCAACTCTCCACGGTACCCATCCTTTCATGCGTCCCCATTAGCTTTTGAGAAATACCTGGTCATTGAGCCCCTCTTCCTAAAGAGTCACAGCACTGCGGCTTCACGGAGGATCTTAGTGGATGCCTCCTGTTCCTACATATCCCGAGCATCTTGTCCCATGTAATTCTCGCTTCTCCAGGTCATCCTGTGCTTGGGTTGACCTGGGGGTTTCAGGTACCTGCTTTGTGAAGATGTTTCTGCTCGCCCACCTCCTTGTTTTCTTTCAGTTGCTGTCACCTCACTCTCCACGGTGAAGAGTATTGTATGCCTGGGAATTCTTGCTGTTGCATATGGACCTGTCACAGCCACAGCTGGGTGAGTAGGACAAGAGACGCTTCTCAAGCAGTCCGAGGAAGCTGCCGATGGGACTGTGATGCTCATCTCTCTGCCTAGAATCCCCCGGTAAGGGGCTTGGGGTGGCTCAGTGGTAAAGTGTTGTGTAGCATGTGGGAGGCCTTGAGTTCCATCCCCAGTGTGGCAAACAAAAAATAAGGCTGGGTCCTGAAGAAAGAGAGAAAGGGAAATTCAGGTTACCTCACTGACCCCTGCCCCTCCCTCACCACAGAACCTGCCAGACTGCTCGACTCCTTCTGTGCAATGGAGAAGACGTTGCAGTTGCAGTTGTTTCTTTCATGGGATCCCCACACCGTCTGTGCAGTGGTGGGTGGATGGAGTTCCTGTGGATGTGAACAGTGGGCATGGCCACCTCCAGGTGACCTCTACCATACTTGGTCCCTGGGACAACAGCACCCTCAGCCTGGCCCAGGCCCCGAAAATGGCACAGTTCTTCTCGCGAGGGAAGGAACCAACATGGAACCCATGGTTTGAGCATCCTGCTGATGTCAAGTGAGGTGGGGACATGGAGCCTGGATGAGGGCAGGGGACAGGGAGGGTTGGCATTGAGGCTAGAAAAGGGAGCACAGCTTGGAATCTGAATCTGAAGTCTTAAGAGTGGCTTCCTGCATGGGAGAATGGTAAAGTAGAAGGATCCAGAGGGTCCTAGAAACCTACAAGAAGAACATTATGACGGGCAGATGTGGGCCCGGGGTCCTGCTCAAACTGTGGCACCAGCCAAGGACAACATGCCGTAAATTTCAAACCCCAGATCTAGCCAATGGACAGGACATTCTCCACAGTTGAGTGGAGAGTGGGGTCTGACTTTCACACGAACTCTGGTGCTCCATATTGACCACATCCCCTGGATGGGGAGACCTGGTGGCACTCAGAGGAAGGACAGCAGGTTACCAAGAAGAGACTTGATACCCTATGAGCATATACAGGGAGGAGGGCCCCTCAGTCACAGTCATAGGGGAGGGGAGTAAGGGGAAAATGGGAGGGAGGGAAGAATGGAGAATACAAGGAAGGGATAACAATTGAGATGTAATATGAATGAATTAATAAAACAAAACAAAACCAAAAAAGAGTGGCTTCCTGAGGGTGCAATATGGCTAGACAGGGAAAGGTGCTTGCTGCCAAGCATGACAACCTGAGTTCAGTCCTCAGGCCACGTGGTGGGAATTAGAAGCACACTACTGAAACGTATCTTCGTGCACACTGTGGCACATGTAATCTCCCCCATATAAATAAATAATAAATAATGAAATTAAAAAAATATTTTTTACTTGTAAAAAGAAACCTTACTGAAATGTCTTCTACTTCTAGGAAAGGACCATTTGGCTCCCCAGATCTTTCTGAAGGCGATGCTCCAGGGTGTGATCTATGCAGCCATGGCGATCACAGTACTTTTTCTCTGCTTCCTCCCCTTCATGTGAGTATGCCTTAGTTCATTTTATGCTGCTGTAACAAAACAGCTGAGATGAGCTAATTTGGAGCACAGAGGTTTACTTATGTCAGGGTTCCAGAGGCTGAGGAAGCATAAGAGCATGGTGCTGGCATGCAGATCCAGCGAGGGCTTTCTTGCTTTATCACACTGTGAGACCCAGAGCAAGCATCTCTTTCTGTAAAGGTCACAAAGGCCACCGTAGGGGCCTCATCCTTCTGTCCTCTCTAATCCTGTCTGGCAGTAAGAAGGTGGTAATCGGGCCTGAGTGCCTATCGGGAAAGGAGAAGAGGAGTGGAGTGGCACATGGAGAGGAGTTGGGCTCAGCAGAGTATTGCTCAGATGGTAGAGCATAGAGCACTTTCTTAGCATACAGAGCACCTTGGACTCAATCCTCCAGCACTGTGGAAATGTGATGGTGCACGCCCATAGCCCACCGCTCCTGAGGTGGAGACAGGAAGATCAGAAGTTCAAGGTCAGCTTTAATGTGGTGAGTTCAAGGCTATAGGACAGTCTGTCTAAACAAACAAACAAACAAGCAAATGACAAGAAATTTCAAAGATGCATCAAGAGTTAAGAGCACTGGCTGCTCTTGCAGAAGACCTACGTTTAGTTGCCAGCGCCCACATCCCAAGCATCTTTAACCCCAGTTCCACAGGATCTGCTACCCTCTTCTGGCCTCTGACGGCACTGCATGTGGTGCACAAACATATGTGCAGGCAAAACACCATATACATGAAATAAAATAAATATGCTTCTAAAAACTTCTTCATACAGCAAGTTAATTAACTTAAATACGTAGCAATCTCCCTACAGGGCGCAAGGACCGTTCCCAGTTGACCCATCTGAACCCTTTGGTCTGTTAAACAGGGAATCCCTACCACACAGGGTGTGGAACTGACTTGCAGAGAAGGTGGGTGGCTTTCCCCGGACAACACAGGAAGCTGGCAGGACTCTTGAGACACCAGACTTGAATGCCAATCAAATCTGGAGCCCACATGGGGATGCAGAGAGGCAGGAGGTTGGAACTGATCGGAACACATTTCCTTAGAGCGGAATGTCTCAGGACGGATCAGGCAAAGAAGTGTGCGCGGATGAGAGCACAGAAGGGCTCTACGGCCGGGACGGGCCAGGGATCCAGCGTGAAGCTCGAAGAGCCTAGGGAATCCAACACTGAGCCACCCTCTGGGAAGCAGGCCTTGGTGAGTGCCCCTTGCACCAGGAAGGAGTCCAGGGTCGCAGAGCAGTGTTAGTGAGAGAAAGCTTGCACGCTGCCGTGGAGAGATGCTGCTCAGCCTGTGGCACGTATAGCGCACAATGACCTTGCAGGTTGTTTTGTAGGTACGAGAGTTTGAGACCCCAAAAGCCTCATGGAAGAAACCGAAGCACATAATTTCAAGGGTAATTAGAACTATCAACACACACCACACACAGCATACACACACACACACACAGACATACTATAGATACCATACACATATACGCCATATACAGATCACATATACACACATATACACACAGGCACACCATACACACCACATACATGTGCGCACACACACTATACACACATGCCATATATAGCACACACATACACATACACACATATGGTGTGTATGCAGCACACACACATACTACATACACACACATATACCACACACAGACACTCTAGATACCATACACACAACATACCATATGTATACAATACACACATAGACACACACACACACACCACACACACACTGAATCCCCACTGGGAAGTTGATTGATAGCCTCCTAGCAGTAGCACCAGAATGGAAACTGAAGGTTTTGGCTCCTGGCGTGCAGCAGCAGCAGCCACCCACAGCCTCAGGCCCAAGTCAGTGCCGGGAGACTAGGTAGCACTTAAGTCTCAGCTCTGTCACCAAATACCGGACACAAGCAACTTGAAGGATTTGTTTGGGCTCATGGTTTAAGGGATACAGTCTGTGATGGTCAGTGTTAGCTGTCAACTGGAGTATAGAGTCACTCGGGAGATGGGCCTCAGGACATGCCTGTGGGGCCCGTCTTCACTGTCCGGATTGAGGTGACCTGCCTGCTGTGGGTGGCACTGTTCCCCGGCTGTGTCAGTGGAGAAACTGAGCTGAACAGCAGCTGGCAAGCATAAGTTCTTTGCTCTCTTGATGCCTTGAATTTCCCGCCACGATGAAACTTGAACTATGAGGCCAGATAAACTGTTTCTGGATGGAGAGTGGCTTGGCGGTTAGGAGCACTTCCTGCTCCTTCCAGAAGACCTGAGTTCTGTCCCAAGCATCCATATCAGACAGTTCACAATTGACTAAACTGCAGCTCTAGAGGATCCCATGCCCTCTTCTGGCCTCTCTAGGGATCTGCACACATGCTCACATATCACACACACACACATTTACAAAACAAAAACAAAAACAAAAACTCCTCCCCGACCCCCCACCCCGAGATGGGGTTGCTCTGTGTAACAGCTCTGGCTATCCTGGAACTCACTCTGTAGACCAGGCTGGCCTCGAACTCACATCAATCTGCCTGCCTCTGCCTCCCGAGTGTTGAGATTAAAGGCTTGTGCCACCACCACCTGCCTAAAATAAAACTCTTGCAAACAATACACACCACACACACACACACACACACCCACACACACACACAGAGAGAGAGAAGAGAGAGAGAGAGACAGAGACA